>NW_027185852.1:26865013-26907277 GCF_028583685.1 Petaurus breviceps papuanus
ATTGGCAGGATGGTGGAGCCCCTCAAGGAGGTGGCCTTTCTCCTTATCAAGGCTAAGTCCTCTACCTGCACAAGGGATCCCACTCCATCCTCTCTTCCCCTCTATCATCCCCACCCTCTCACTTATCACCAGTCTCTTCCTATCTGCTGACTGCTTTCCTGCTGCCCCATGTCTCCCCCATTCTCAACATGTGCCCACTTGACTCAGCCATTCACCCTAGCTGTCATCCCATCTCTCTCCTCTCTTTTGAGAAGACTGTCTATACCAGGGTCTCCACTTCCTTTCCTCTCACTCATCTGGCTTCTGGCCTCATCTTTCCCCTGAATCCATCCTCCCCAATGTTACCACTGATCTGTTAATTGCCTGATCTAATGACCTTTTTTCAGTCTTCAGTCTTCATTGAACTCTATGCCCCATCAGACATTGTTGATGACACATATCCTTGACTCTCTCTTCTCTAGGTTGTTTTTTTTGGGGGGTGGGGGGTGGATTGGATACTAGTTTCCTTTGGTCCTCTTCCCACCTATCTGAACACAAAGGAGACTAATTTCCTTTGCTGTATCTTTGTTGGGGTCATGCCGACTCACCAGGAGTGGCCCCAGGGGCTCTGTCCAGGACTCTTCCTTTCTCTACACTGCTTCACTTGGGAATCTCATTAGCTTCCCCAAGTCAATCATCATCTCTGTGCTGATGATTCTCAGATCTTCTTCTCTCACCTTGACCTCTCTGCTGACCCCCAGCTGCCTTTCAGACATCTCCACCTGGATGTCCAGTAGCCATCTTAAACTCCACACGTCCAAACCTGAACTCATTGGCTTTAGCCCCCAATCTCCCATCTACTTTCAAGGGCACCACCATCCTCCCAGGCTCTCGGGCTCAGAAGCTCACTCTCTCTCACTCTCATACCCAGGCCTGCCGACTTTGCCTTTGTAACATTCCCCCCTCTCTCCTCTGATGCTGCTTCACTGGCATCATCGCCTCACACTTGGACAGCAGTGGCTGCCTCAACTGTCCCCATTATACTTCATGCTTCATTCTGGTATCAAAGTGCTCTTTCTTAAGCACAGTCAGACCATGCCATCCCTCTACTCAGTAAATTCAAGTGGTTCCCTAGGACCTCCAGAACCAAATCTGAAGGCCTCTGGTTGGCATTCAAAGCCCTTCATGACCTCCCTGCTTCTAGTTCCCTCCTCCCAGCCCCTAAGCAGGCCTGGAATCCAGGGACAGTGGACTCCCAGCTGTTCCTCATTCATGGCTCTCTAGCTCCCCAATCCAGGCATTTTCACTGGCCGTGTCCCAGGCCTGGAAAGCTCTCCCTCCTCATCTCTGGCTTCCCTGCCCTTTTTCAAGTCTTAGCGAAAACCCCATCTTCCACCAGAAATCTTTCCCAAATTCCTGTAATTCTGTGCCGTCCCTCCAGGATTATTTCCAGTTATCCTGTGTACAGCTTGCTTATACCTACTTTTTGTGAGTGGTGCCCCCTCCGCCATTAGACTGTAAACTCCTTGAGGGCAGGGGCAGCTTTTCAGCTTTGTACCCCCAAAGCTTAGCACAGTACCTGGCACAGAGGGATCTTAGTAACTTGGTGACTGACTAACCACTGAGCTCAACAGCCTCTCTCCACACTTGTCATCTTGCCCCATACTTGGCACCTGGGCCCCCACCAGATGTGCAGGCTTGATGTACATAACTCAGGATCTTGGGGTGTGCCTCCTTCCTTCACACATGCTGCTGTCAGCTGCCCTGCAGACCTGGCTCCCAGTGCTCCCAAGGCTGCACTCAGGGGCTGGGCTTGGGGCTCTGGGACAAAAGATGATGATGAGGTGCCTTTAGGAGAAGTGTGTGCTCAACACCAGGACCAGAATCACCTCCAGAGGTGGAGATGCAGTCTTCTGTCAGCTGCCCTTCCAAATGACCAATCAGCAGGCTTTCAGTATCCAAGTCTGTTCCCCCTCTTTGGGACTCGATTTCTCCACCTGTTTAATAACAGGCTTGGGAGAGATGGGGCTTTTTCAGCCCTTTCCTTGCTCTAAGGCCCCTCCCTGCTCTGACATTCTTTGCTCCAAGGCCCTTCTCAGCTCTAAGCCTAGGTTGGGAAGCCTTTGATTCCAGCATTATTGGGGGGACTAGTCTGAAAGCCTATGTATGTGCACTCATCTCCTTGAATGTTTCTTCTGGTTCCTCTGGCAGAATATTTGCATCTCTTGAAATCACACCTGGCATAGCAACAGTGTAGGTTTTGGGGTGGGCAATGGACTTGGGGTCCGTGTTACTCCAGGTTTCTCTCCCCATCCTTGAATGCAGGGAGGTGGAACATATTTGCATGAAATTGGAGTGTGCAAACATCAGCTGCCCATTAGTGCCTGATTGCTGCATTAATGAGGAGAGGCCTGACAGCCCCAGCTGAACTCACTTCCAGCCAAGGTTCTGGAAGGAAAGGGGAGCAGGAAAAGGTCACTTCTTCCTAGGACTGGTTACCTATTTGCGTGTGTGTGTGTGTGTGTGTGTGTGTGTGTGTGCGCGCGCGTGCCCACCATATCACAAAAATTTTGGCACTGGAAGGTGCATCCAATCCAACCCATGCCTAAAATGGCATCCCTGTAGCAGAGATGTGTGCCTGGCCTCAGCTCAGAGCCCTCTGGTGCTGAGGAGCTCACTACCTCCTAAGCCTCTCCATTCCACTCAGGGATGGCTCTAATGGCAAGAAAGGTGTGTTTGTTTGTTTGTTTGTTTTGATGTCAAGCCCAAACTTGTTTCTTTGCAGCCCCCTCCCCCAGTACATACTGGTTCTGTTCTCCAGGTGACAGCCTTTTAAAATATCCTCATTTCTTTACCAGTCACTTGGAATCATATTCTGGTCCTCACCACTTTGTGACCTTGGCCTCCGTTTCCCCATCTGTAGAGGGTGGGGGTGGCACTTGATGGGTCCTGAGGCACCTTCTTCACCTGCCATGAGAACGCTCTGGGGGTGGTGTCATGCATTAGTTCCATTGGGGAGTGTCTCCTGAAGGGAAATGGCGGGGACCGATAAGTTGGGGCTTCCCTGGCCCACAGCTTCCTCCCCCATCTAGTGCTTGTTTACTTCCCCTGACTCCTTTGCCAGCTTTGGAGAGGTCCTGAGGGGAGACAGGTGACTCAGGCTGACCCGGGCAGAGGGGGCCGGCCTCTGTTTGGGCTGTGACTGGCACAGAGGGCTGGGCCCTGGCAGGGCCATATGGCCCTGGCTGTCATTAGCTGGCCAGTGCTCAGAGGAGGCAGGCAGGGCTTTCTGCAGACCATCTGCTCCCGGGGCCCTTGTGAGCTTCCCTCCCTGCTCAGCATTTTAATTGGAGGTGGGAGGGAGCTAATAGGAGGGATGAAATGCTGTCTTTGGATCTGGGCTCGGTGAGGTCAGGCCCAGTCTTCAAAGGGCAGTGATCACCTGGGGCAGCTGCACAGACCTGGATAAGAAGGACTGGGTGTCCTTGGTCACTCGATTCCTGCCGTTTATAGAGGAAGTTGAGGCTCAGAAAGGGGAGGAAATGGCTTTGGGCGGCACAGTAAAAGGTTGTGAAAATGCTATGATAATAAAGGCTGACATCAAATACAGCACTTTAAGGAGAACAAAGCACTTTATATGTTTATTCCCATTTTACAGATGAGGAAGCTAGGCAGACAGAGATTAAGGACTTGTCCAGGTCACGCTGCTAGAAGGCATCTGAACTGAACTCTGGTTTTCCTGACTCCAGGCCCAGTGCTCTGAGGCAGACCATGGGGACTTAGTGACATCACAGGCTTCCAGGAAGGTTTTCCTCACTCATGTCAAACTGAAGCTGCCTCTTAAGCCCCCACCTTTTCCTTACTGCTTAGGGTTCTGGCTCCAGGCAGATTCTCTATCATATGATGCCATCAGAAGGCTTCTCAGGCTCTGAGAGTCTATGCCTCATAGAGCCATTCCGTTGGAAGGGAGTTCTGATGGAGATGACAGTGGTCCTGCAGTGTGGGGTTCCACCGAAGAGGGAGCGGCTGCCAAGAGATTGGAGTTCGAATCTCTGCTCTGCCACAGTCTTGTTGTATGGTCCTGAGCCTCTTGTTCTGTCTGAGCCTCAGTCTCCTCATCTGTAAAATGGAGACTCTAATCTTTGCAGGGCTATTGTGAGGAAAGGGGTCTATAACCCTTTAAGTTTTGGAGAATTAGGCTTCCTTAAAGCGACTGCGTCAACATGAGCGCCACCTGCTGGCTGCCGCCTCTCCCCATGGCCAGCCCTTCTACCCATGGCGGCCCAGACTTGTCACCAAATTCAGGGATCATTGAGATCAGGCAAAAATCTTGGGATCATTGAGATCAGGCAAAAATCTTGAGATGGAGTGCCAACTGTATAGAAGGAAACCTAAGAGACCCAGGTTTCAAATCCTGACTCTAACCCTTCTGAGCTATGTGACCTCTGCTCACATGAAGCCTCAGTTTCACCATCTGTAAAATGGGCCTAATAATCTTTGCATCCTTCCCCATCAGGGCTGCTGTGGGGAAAGTACTTTGTCAGCCTGAAAGGGCTGTTAGAATAATCCTTATGAACTGAAAGTACATCTGTCAGGTAGTGTTCAGATGAAGAAATCAAAGCTATCTATAGGCATATGAAGAAGGTCTCCAAATCATTTTTGATTAGAGAAATGCAAATTAAAATAGCTCTGAGGTACCACCTCATTCATACCTATCAGATTGGTTAATATGACAGGAAAATGATAAATGCTGGAGAGATTGTGGGAAAATTGGAACACTAATGCTCTGTTGGTGGAGTTTGTGAACTGATTCAACCATTCTAGAGAGGAATTTATAACCATGCCCCAAAGGCTATAAAACCCTGCATACCCATTAATCCAGCACTGTATCCCAAAGAGATCATAAAAGGGGGAGAGGACCTATATGTACAAAAATATTTATAGAAGCCCTTTTCATTGAGGCAAAATATTAGAAATCGAGGGGATGCCCATCAATTGGGGAATGACTGAACAAGGAAGGTGTGGTATATGAATGTAACGGAATGCAATAAGAAATGAATGTAACAGAGTGCAATAAGAAATGATGAACAGGCAGATTTCAGAAAAAAACATGGAAAAACTATTAGTAACTGATGCAAAGTGAAATGAGCAGAACCAGGAAAACATTGTACACAATATCAGCAACATTGTATGGTGATCAACTAAGAATGACTCAGCTCTACTCAGCAATACGATGATCTAAGACAAGTACAAAGGACTCATGAAGGAAAATGCTATCTACATTCAGAACAAGAACGGTTAGACTCTGGCTGCAGACTGAAGCATACTTTTTCACTTACTTTATTCTTTTTCATGTTTTTTCCCTTTTTGATCTGTCTTCTTTCACTACTGTGACTAATATGGAAATATGTTTTACATGATAGTATATGTGTAACCTATATCAAATTGCCTACCATTTTAGGAAGAGGGGAGAGGAGGCAGAAAAACTTAGAACTCAAAACCTTGTAAAAATGAATGTTAAAAAATGTTTTGATATATAATTGGGGAAAATACTATGAAGAAAATGACAGTACCTCTGCCAAGATGTGTTTGGGGGGTGGTATCTGTAACAGGGCAACTTTCCCGCAGGCCCTCTGTTCAATTACTAGACCCTAACAAGCAAGACTTGTCAGCACTGCACAGTGGAGAGAAGAACAGAGGATCCTGGCACTGGAATGTCTTCCTCAGAGGCCATCACCACGGAGAGAAAGGGACTTATACAAGGTCATACAACTAGTAAATCACAGAGCTGAGATTTGAACCCAGCTCTTTTGACTCAGAACCATGTCCTTAGAATTAGGAGAATCTAGAGCAAAATCTGGCCAGTGACATGAACACCCCAGCTCCCAGCCAGGGACTAGTCAGTTCCCCTCTCAATTCCCCCTCCCCCACAAGTCTCTAAGACTCTAAGTTAGAGAAGAATTGATGATCTGTATGAGTGGAGGGGAATTTTTCCTTTGGGAGCTCCCAGTTCTGTGGAATCACAGCCCATAAGCAACTAACAAACACATAAAAATTGTAAAACGTGTAGAAGCATAGACTGTTAGAGATGAAAGTGACCTTGGAACAGAGATCAGAGAAAGTCAGAGGTGCGAGGGGCCTGAGAACAGAAAAAGTCAGAGGTGCGAGGGGCCTGAGAGCAGAGAATGTCAGGGCTGTGAGGGGCCTGAGAACAGAGAATGTCAGAGGTGCGAGGGGCCTGAGAACAGAGAATGTCAGGGCTGTGAGGGGCCTCAGAACAGGGGAGCAGGAGCTGGGAGGGACCAGCCCAACCCCATCTTTTTTCCCCAAGGAGGAAGGGGCTTAACTGAGGACAGTGAAGTTTTCTAGAACTCTATTCGCTCCCTAAAATCCATCTCTGAGGTCTGGCCCTGCAGTTAGAGCACCAGGCCCTTAGAGAGCTACAGGACAGGAAGGAGCCAAGGCCTGAGAAGCTGGATCTGGTGCTAGAGGCCCCAGGGCCAGGCAGAAGGCTCATGATGGTTCTAGGGGATGCCCCTCCTATTATTTGTAGGTCACTCTTGTGCCCTTCTTCTCTTGGTGTCTGTAACCCCCACTCCCACCCCAGGACCAGCCCCCCTTAAAAACATAAGGGAACAAAGTCCATTGAGGGTTCCCATATGATGCACTTGGGGGGCTCCCTAGTTGGGTCTCACATCTCCTTTATCTGGGTTGGCTTCTTCTGTCATTTTGTAATAGGCTCTTCCCTTGACCCAATGTGTGTGTCTGGCCTCAGTGGCCTCATATCTCCGCTGACTCCTGCAGATCCCAAGGGCCTGTCACTCTGTAAGCATCAATGTGGGGGGCTGTGCCCTGTGGGATCCACAGGACCTAGGTTCAAGGCCTATCTCTGAGCTTTCCAGGGAATATCTGACCCTGGGAAAATCCTCCATCCTTCCTGGATCTCTCTATAAAATGAGGGGGCTGCACTAGGCTGACCTGTGGGGCCTCTTCTGTTTTTCATTCTATTCTCCTGTGAATCTGTGTTCAGGTCCTGTTCGTGGTTGGTGCCTCCAGAATTCCAGAACTTTCTTCCACTGATATTTAGAACCTCCTGATGCCGTGGTTCTAGAGTTATTTGTGGCAGAGATTCTAGAACCCCACTGCTCTTGTGGTCCTGGTTCTTGGTTGCCAAGTTTCTGAGGTTAGATATTGTTAGGAAGTTGGGGAGACTCCTTTCTGCCTGTGCATAAAGGAGCAAGTTATCTTTCAAAATGGAAATCTGTCAAGGGTCATTTTTTTTTTGAGGAAATTACCTCCAATTTCCTCCCCAGGCCCCTCTTCTGTAGCTTTCTCCTCCTCTGTCGAGATCCTTAAAGACAGAATCAGCCACATTTTCTGTGGTATCACCACACCACTCCTGAGCCTGGTGGAACAAGGCGGGTGGCTACTTCGACCATCCCCAGGGACCGTGTGCTCCTTCTGCCCAAGGTCAGCATCTGTCAACACCTGGCCTACTCCCTCAGGACTGCCCCGGTCCCCACTGCTGCCACCTGGGAAGTAGGATCCAACGGAGAGGCCCCGCTCAAGCCTGGTTTCCGCTACATTTGATTTAAATGACATGAGAGAGCTGATCTATTTGCAGGCCTGGAAATTGTACCAAGCATTAATTAGGAACCGAGGGCCTGGGAACACGGGAAATGATTTTATGTTTCAATTAAATTTGTTCTCATTTTCTGACAGGGTGAAAGTTCACCTTTCCGACTTGTAATCTGAAAGGGGATTCATTCTCTCAGCGTCCTTTGGAGGTCCTGACCACCTTCCCAGGGAAAGCCCCTTTTGGCTCTGACCTGGAGAGCATTGTTGGATAGACCAGGCACCTGAGAAGGGCTGGGGGGTGAGGGCATGGGCCCTCCCACCTCCCAGACTCTGTGCTTGGAGTACTCTGCAGACAGACAGAGACTGGTCCTGAAGTGGGAGCCCAAAGCAGCTATTTCATCTCTTTCTTCACTTTATTTACTCAACATCCTGGTTTCTGCTGACACCTGTCATTGGCTCCTTAAATCCCATATCATCTGCCTGGTTTGGGATTTATCCAAGCCAAAATCAGAGGAATGGCTACTTGTGACAGGGGTTCTCTAAGGGCATCCCTCTTCAGCTCCACCCCCAGACTGTAAGGCCCAGAGGTCCGGCACCTTACCAGCCCTCTCTGTCTCCCCTCAGACTGGCTTCCCTGAAGGCTGCTCCTAGACCCCTCAGCCCCTCCCTGCCACCTCCCTAGGCTCTGATTTCTCTGCGAACAAATCCTGGGTCTAGGAGCCTGGTCTCCCTTCCCAGCACACAGCTGGACATGTAGCAGGCCCCAGGGACTATACTAACACTCTACACATACACAGTAGTTTATTTTTACCAAGCACTTTTAAATCCGGCCCCTCTGGCCTCATCATTACTCTCCAGGGGGTCCCCATTGCCTAAAGCATAACATAGGAATCATTGGATTTTAGGGTCGAGACGTTGGAGATCATGGCGTCCAATACCCTCATTTCCCAGGGAAGAAGCTAAAGCCTGGAAAGGTTAAGGACCCCTAGGGTCACACAGAGGGGCAGATCCCCCAATTCTAAGGCCAGGGCTTTCTCCACTGGAATTTATTCCCTAAACTGAGAGTGGTTTCACTTTGGTGTGGCCTTTGACACATGGACATGGCTGGATGGTTTGAGCTACTAGAAGGCAAACTCCTTGGGGGCAGGCATTTCTGTCTTCATGCTTGGCACACAGTAGGAGCTAAATTAATGCTTCTTCATTGATTGCTTAACCACCCAAAGCCAACCCTTTCCCCTTCTCTTCCTCCTTCCTCAAAGTCAGCCGGCAAGCATTTATTAAGTTCCTACTGTGTTCTTAGTCTCTGTAGCATAGTGCACAGTGCTGTAGATGGCGTCTGAGAACCTGGGCTTGAGGCCTGACCTTCCCCTCTGAAACTCAGTTTCCTTTTCTGTAAAATGAGGGGGACTGGATTCGATGCCCTCTGAGGCTCTTTTCAACTTTAGAGCAATGTTTCTGTGATGCCGTCGTCCATCCAAACTGAGCTGCTCCTCGCACTTCCAGCCCATCCTGTGTCTTCTTGCCTCTGCATCTTTGTCCACACTTTGCCTCCTGCCTGGAATGCCTTCCCCATCTCCCTTACCTGTAGGGCTCATCTCTGTCCTTTGAGGCCCAGCTCCCATTCCCCCCCCCCCCCCCATCTCTTTCTCTGACAAATGGTCTGCCAGTATGGTGGAGGGCTGCCAGATGGCAGCAGCCTGAGTGATTCATGTAGACCTGGCCAATCCTGGGTTCTCTACACCACAGAACTCAAGCTGGAAGGGACCCCCACAGGGGCCACACAACCAGATCCTCATGGAGATCCAAAGGGATGAAGCCATTCACCCAAAGTTACACAGGGAATGAATGAAAGAGGTGGAATCCAATGGCTCAGAATTCATCCCTCTGCCCCCTGCACCACACTGCCCTCAGCCTCAGTGCTTACCCCTGAAGGTATGGGGTTGGATTTGATGTTCTCCTTCTCTTATGTGTTTATATTTTCCTTTATGCTGTGATGATTTGTGCCCCTGGTCTCATCCCAGGGAGCCTGTGAGCTCCCCAAGGGCAGGGACTCATGATGGTTTTCCTCTGTATTCTCCGTAAAGTCTAGCACAGAGAGGACGACAACAAATGGTTGTCAAGCTTTGATCTCTCAAAATTCCCAGATGGAGAATCTAGCCAAAGGCTGCCCACGTGCCTCAGCCATCAAAATCTTCCCCTGGGTCCTGGCCACGACCATGTCTCCTTCCTTCTGTCACTGAGTCGAATCACAGCCTCAGCACAAGGCCAGAACGTGGCCATGGGGAGACAGTAAAGGTTCCTCAGCCTCTAAATGCAAATGGCTGCAGATGAATCAGGAGCCCGGCATTAAGGGTAAGGGCTGCCAAGGGCAAGAGAGAAGTTGGCAAAGGACCAGAGAAGTCAGGATCTCTGGAGGCTGAAGGCCTCTGATCCCAAGACTGGAAGCATGAGAGGGAAAGTGGCCTCCCCAAGCCCATTAGAATGAGGGAGGGCACTCCAGGAAGGGCTGCCCTCAAGGTCAGCAGTAGTCAGAGTGGTCGGGCTATTGTCAGATTAGGCCAGGTGAGCAGCCCACAGGGAAGAATCCCAGAGGGATTTTCAGTGTTGGCAAACTGCATTCTCATTAACTGAGCTAGGGAGTACAGGTAGGATAGTGTCCATTTGCAAATATGGAAACCGAGGCCCACAGATGGGAAGTGACTTATCCATGGTCACACAGCAAAGACATTTTAGAACCAAGATGTGAATTCAGGTCTCCTGATTCTAGGTCCATCATCTTGCCAAGGAGGGGCTTCCCATGTGACCCCTACCTGACCCCTCACCCTGAATCTCTCTCTTTGTGTCTCTCTCCGCCCATATCTATTAATATCTGTATATACATATATTTACATACATACATACACATAATCTGTATTATGTGTATGTGTTGGTTGTTTCGTTGTGTCTGACTCTTTGTGAACCCGTTTTGGGGCTTTCTTGGCAAAGACACCAGAGCGTGCCATTTCCTTCTCCAAGGAATCATGACGAGGCAGCAAGGTCTATTCTGAAAAAGATCTTGGGGTTTTAGTGGACCACAAGCTTGATATAGGTCAGCAGTGTGATGTGAAGATTGTGAAGGGCTTCAAATGCCATATTTGTAAGGTTTTTAGTTGGGAGAGAGAGGTGGAGCCCTCAAACTTTTATTCTAGGATTTTAGGATGTCAGAGGCCATTTAGTCTGATCCCCTCATTAACATGAGTGAGAAACTGAGGCCCTCAGATGCTAACTGGCTTGTCCAAGGTCACCCAAGTAGCAAATTGGTAAGGTGGGATTCAGCCCAAGAACTTACCTCTGACTTAGGGGTCCTAATTTGTGCCTGTCTTCCGTGAAGTGGTGCGCTGCCCAGGGTCACAGAGCCTGATGTATCAGGATTAGGGCACGAGGGCAGTGAACGGAAGCCCCTCTCACTTCACAGACCTGCAGACACAGGGAGCTTGATCTGATTCACACCAGCAGGAAGTGGGGGAATCAGGATAAAACTCCTGACTCTTTTTTTCCCCTCAGCACTTGAAGTAAGCCAGCTTCTGGGGCTCCCTCAAAAATGCTGGTTTAAAAAAAAATTGCCAACTTTAATAGAAATCCTTTGCCTTCTCCAGACTTAATCGCTAAAGCCCAATAGCATTTCCTGGATTTAGATGAAGACGCCAGTGGGGATTTGAGATTAAAAGCAGGACTTTTATAGGAGGAAATGAAGTTCTCAATGGGAAAGAAAGTGCTCTTCATGCAGAAATTCCACCTTTATCAGGAAAAGATGGGTGTTTGACTCAGGGCCCGGAGCTGCTGCCCTGGGCATCTGCTCTTTGCCCACTCGTTCTGCCCTTGGCTTTCAGAGAGGGACAGCCCAGCAGTAGCTTGTTTGTGTCCCTCTCTGGGGGTGGGGTGCCCAGAAACGGGGCTTGTGATATCTGTGGTGATCAGGTCCAGGATCAGAATGCTAGCATCTTGGAGCTGTCTAGCCCAATGGGCCCATCTTTACTTACATACTTCTAGTGAAAGGGAGCTCACCTACTAAGAGAACTGGGGAGTTTGTCCTGGTAATTGCCTAAATTGGTACTTTCTGTCCTTTGCTCCACTGCCCCCAACCCCCAGGACAAGTCTCCTACCTTTCAGATACTTGAAGACAGTTCTCAAGTCCCCCTTCAGATAAACATCCCCATACCGTTTAACTCATATGACAGTCTCCAGCCCGACTCTTCACAGTCTGAGAAAACACAAGCTCCCCAAAGGCAGGGATGGTTTCATGTCTGTCTCTGGCACAACCCAACACTTTAACAAATGCCTGGTGACTAATCATTCGACTGGTCCTGGGTGCCTTCCTTTCCCAGACCCTCGGTGTCCTCCTCTGTGGCACCAGCACTCTCTGCTTCCAGGGCTTTGAAGAAAAGATTTTGCAAACCTGGAAGTGACAAGGAGGTGAGGCTTAGCTCTCCATAGTACAAAGGAGGAGTCAGGGCGACATGGGGAATGTGACCTGCCATAAAGTACCTAGTGCTGCCACCGCCCTGGGCTTCATAGAGAGGAATGCAGAGCCCACTGTCCAGCCATGGGAAGTGAACAGGGAGTGCATGTTTCCCATGTGTGAAGAGAGAGCTGAGCTCACACACAGGGCAGAACTTAGGGCCGGGTGACTGGCTCTGGGTGCCAGCCTTGTTGCTTCCCACCTGCCTGGCCTTGTGCTGCCCAAGTGGGGGCTCAGGGGTTCATAGAACTTGAGTTGGGAAGGTCCTTAAGAGACACTTAATCCAGACCTCTCATTTTTCAGATGAGGAAAGTGAGGCACACAGAGGTAAGAGAGTGTTAGCAGTCAGCAAAGATGGAATTTGAACCCTAGCTATGAATCCAGTCTTGATTTCACTACTCTTCCTGATCCTCAGCTTCCTTCTCTGTAAAAGGAAAGTAATAATGCTCATGTTGCCTATCTTACATGAGGGAGGGACTTTGTAAATTGTCAAGCTCTCTATTGACCTGAGTGACTTATTATCTAATATGATTCAAACAAAGGCAAGGCTCTTCCCAGAGGACTGTGGGAGGAACAAGCCTGTCTGGCTAGGAACTACCATTTCCCACGAAGCCTTAGGTCTCAAGAGTCAGGCCTGATTCAGGTGGGCTGAGAATTGGGCTTCCTGTAAGATGCTGTGTCCACAGTGTCTTTGATGTCATTCGAACAAGGAGATAAAAGGCAGAAAGGTCTTGTCATGTAGTGGCAAGAAGACTGTGCTTGGAGGCAGAAGAAAAGCGGAACAGAATCCTGCCTTTGACATCCACTAGTGTGGACAAGAAGCTTCTTCAGGGGCCCAGGGAGGATATGGGAAAGGAGAATGTTGGAGCTGAGCCACAAAGGGCAATGGTGGTGTACCTCACATCATGGCGCTGAACTCCAGAGGCTTCCTTATTTCCCCCCACTTCTAGGCTGGAACCCAGAGGACAAGGGTTCCCTGCTGGGGAATAGGGACATGAGAGGGCATTCACTGGCAGAATGAATGGCTGTCAAGAGAGCTTCAGATGTTTCCCATTCCATTTTTGTTCCAATGGATGTGTTTATTGATGGTATAAAATTGTTTGCTTGGGCTTCTGTTATCATGCAAGGACTGAATATAGGATTTAGATCTGAACCAACTTTAGAAATTCCCAGGCTCTGGCTAGGTGAGGGCATAGGAGCCAATACAGGTGGTTTACCAGGGAATGCCACCCTCCCCCTGTAATGTTAATGGGAGTTGAAGATCTTCACCACCCATTAATTGGTCTCATGTGGAGCCCATTAAGGGAAATTTGACTAGGGGAGACTTGTTTTGTAGGAAGGTCCACACCTTTTGCTGATTTCTAATTACGCACTGGGTCACAGGGTTGTGATACCTTCTGTCTCAGAGAAGTCTATATATACTCTGAGGTTAGCTCTTTGCTTTGGATCTCACTCATTGGAAGAATATTCCTGTGATTTGGCCAGACAAGATTCTGGGTAGCTGTTAAGGAGCCCCCTGGCTTTGAAAACTCAGATGCTGGTGCTTCTCTCTGGTAGCTATGTATGTATTGCTTTGGTCAGACAGGTGGATCTGTCTTTGATCTATAGTAATTTCTCAGATGGTTGGAAGCCCTCTTGGTCTGTGCTATGTTTTCTGCTTGTAATTTCTACTTATAACTTCTGTTTGTATTTTCTCTGAAGTTCAGGGTGCTGACTTTTCCTCTGAACTGAGTGAATATATATATATATATATATATATATATATATATATGTTTAATTGAAGTAAGATCATTGACCCTTTAAAGTTGCTTTCCTTTAGAAAGGCAGATCAAAGAACCTGTGCTAGCAGCTATCCTGGGTGTGCCAGTGAGACTATTGTCACACCCCCCATGTATGACCTCAAGTTGTCAGGATTGGTACTCTCTGGTGAAGTACAGATGATAGCGTCGTCATCATTATCGCTGCTGTTTTTGTCTTGTTCAGCGGAGTTCAGATAGAAACAGTCCTTCGGTAAATCTGGGGATGCGGAGGGGAGCAAGGAGAGCTCACGGGCTGACGGGGGAAGCACCATGTGCAGGATTATGTTAATTTACAACCTATATGCTCACTCACAATCTATATGTATCATACACATGCACACACAAACTGTAAGTGGAAAAGTAAGCACAGAGAGAAGGCCTTTGCAATGGGGAAGAGCTGGGAAAGGCCTCTTGTAGAAGGTAGGGCTTCCGGGCGGCTAGTGTGAATAGAGCACCGGCCCTGGAGTCAGGAGGACCTGAGTGCAAATTTGGCCTCAGACACTTGACACACTTACTAGCTGTGTGACCTTGGGCAAGTCACTTAACCCCCGTTGCCTTGCCTTTCCCCCTCCAAAAAAAAAAAAAAGGTAGGACTTTAGCTGGGACCTGAGGAAGCCAGGAGGCAGAAGCGAGGAGGGAGGGCTTTTTCAACACAGGGCACAGAACTCGGAGATAAAGTGTTGAGTTCAAGGACAGACAAAGAGACTTCTGTGACTTGCTTGTGGGGTACCTTGGGGTTTGCATATATGGGTAAGATTTCCATTCAGTCCAAGGACTAACTTCCTGTTGGTCCAGCAGCAATCTAGATTCCCTTGGGGAGAAGGACAGTGAGCTTCCTATAATGGTCCATTGGGAGTGTTGTACTCAGGATTCAGGGACTGGGTAGAGGGTGGACAGGAGGCCCTCTCAGTTTTGCTCCCATGATCCACCTGGGAGACCCCATGATTCTACAGGAGCTTAGAGGACAGAGAGAGGTATATGGTCTGAGAGCTATCCAGAAGCCTTCCTTGGGGAGGTGGGATGCCTGCGGAGCCTTGAAGGATAGAGTTAGGTAGAGGGTAGAACGTTCCAGGGACAAGAAGGCAGCATGACCATTGGCATACCAGTGGGAAGTTGTCGGGTCATGTTTAAATGACAGCAAAGAATACAGTTGGGATAGAGCTCAGAGTGCAGGACGGGCAATGGCTAGAAGCTAAAAATGGAGTTCTAGGCTGGGGCTAGCATGTGGAGGGCTTTGAATGCAGACATTTCTCCTGCAGGAAACAGGGAGCCATGGAAAGCATTTGAGCTGTCCTCAGCCAGATGTCGATGGACAGATGTTTGATGGCCATAACAGTCAATGACTCCTTTGACTTCTAGCCTGGCTGACTCAGTCAGGGCTGTAGGGCCTTTTCTTCACGTACTTCCTTCTAGAGTTTCACCATCTCCATATCTGGATGGGCCTCCATGGGGAAGCAGATGGCTTCTTTATTGCCATTAGCAGTAAGGCTGAACTCTTGTCTCATTATTCTGGAAAAGCCCATTACTGTGTTCAAGCCAACTGTTTCTGGCTGTGATTTGCATACCCCTCCCTTAGGAGTGGATCGGCTTCCCCTTGCCTGTCTCTGGCAGCCCCCCTTGATACCTGGCTGTCGACCTTGTCGGTCACTGCAGAGACTCTCAGCATCTCTTAGGCAGCACTGAATGACAAGGTCTTGGCTGGCAGTCTTTGGGGTGTCTGTAGTGCAGGGTAGGAGGAACTAATGAGTTAGGGGTTGATTGTGGGTGGGGAAAGTTTCCAAGGATGGTCAGTTCCTTTCTGGGACAGCTACACCATGCCTTGGCCATCTCAGTTGGAAGGACATTTGGGAGTGGGTCAGTGATCAGATGACAGGACTTAGAATGACCTCAGGTAAGCCATTTCCCTTCCCAGGCCTTAGTTTCCCCATCTGTTAAAGGTCCTATGTTCAGCCATCCATCCTTACTAGCTCAGCTCTCTTTCCCCTTTTCTTTCTTTCCACATTTCCCCACTCCTTCCTTTCCTCCCTCTCTCTCCTCTTTTCTCCCATCTTGTCTTCCTTTCTTTTTTCTCTCCTTTTTTGTATTTTTTTCCTTTTTCCTCCTTCTACCCTCTTTTTCTCTTCAGCTCTCTTCTCCCCCATTGCTTCCTCTGCTAGAAACACCATAATAGATTGGGGGTATACTCTGGACCTCCTTCCTAGTAGCCACTGATATCCTCCCCTAAAAAGGATATTCAAAGCTGTCCTCTGGAGCATGGGGAATTGGGGACCCTAAGAGCATAAGGACCTAAGGGCTCCCCTAGCCCCGCATCTTCAGAGAAGTTTAACAACATGCCCAAGGTCACACAGGTGGAGGAGGGCAGGGCTGGGCATTAAATGACCAGATAGGATGCAGAGGCTATTGTAGAAAAAGTGTGCATTTGCAGATGCCAGATTCTAGAGACCACACCCTTAACATCTGTGTGGTATTGGGCAGGTCAGCTACCTCTTTGGGCCTTGGTTTATTCGCTTGGAAAATGAGGGAGCTGGACCATGATCTCTAGTCACCATCCTCAGTTAATCCTGTGGACCGAAAGTTCTGTTGAAAAAATTGAGGCTGTTTAACTTGGAGAGAAGATTCCGGGTACCATGAGTGCTGTCTTCAGCTGTTAGAAGGGCTGTCATCTGGAAGAGGGATTTCATTTGTTCTGCTTGGCCCCAAGCAGAACTAGAAGCAGTGGTGTGTTGGGGGAGGGGGTGGGAATTGCAAGGAGGCAAGATTGAGGCTTAATGTCAAGAAAGACTTCATACCAATGTGAGCTGTCTACCAATGGGAGAGGCTGACTCAGAAGTCAAGCTTCATTCTTTTTCTTTCTTTTTTTTTTGGAGGGGGGAAGGCAGGGCAGTTGGGGTTAAGTGACTTGCCCAAGGTCACACAGTAAGTGTCTGAGGCTGTATTTGAAATCAGGTCCTCCTGACTCCAGGGCCTCTATTCATTGCTCCACCTAGCAGCCCCATCAAACTTCATTCTTGACCCAGCCATCAATGGAGGTCTTCCAGAAGAGGCCGATCAGCCCCCTGGCACAAAGCCAGTCAAGGGGATTCCTGTACTAGGAAGAACATTGTTACTAGGGACCTTGTGAAGGCTGTTCCAGCCCTGAGATTCTGCAGTTGTCTCAGACACGATGTTCCAGCTCCTTTTTGTTTTAATTTAAAAACCTCAGATCCCTGCATCTCAGAGTAACAGAGCTAGGTGGGTTCTTTGAGGTCAGCCAGCCCAATCCCCTCATTCTGCAGAGAGGAAACAAAACTTAGGGAGGGAAAAGGCTCCCTGCCACCCCGGGCCAAAAAGCCAGTAAGCAGAGCTGCTCTCCTCCCTCTCCCCAAGTCCAGAGCTGCTTCGGAGCCCCCAGAAGGACCCTGTACCTCACCTAGGGATGGAGAAGTTTAGAAGTAAAGAATGGGGTGCCACAAGTGCCCACCCCAGAATCACTGCTCCCTGCGATTTATTATCCCCTCAAAGGCCCCAGCTCAGCAGAAACTCTGGATGGCGTCTGCCGACCGGTGATTAGAATGCTTTTTATGGGCTGCTAAATGACAAACCAATTTGTTACCTGCCTACATAAACATTCACTTGCATTAGCCCCAGAATGCTTCATTTTTATTAGCCCAAGCGTTATCTTTTTATGAAGACACAAGGGCTGCATAAAATTAGGGTGCACATGGAAGACACAATTTACATTTCTCTCTGTCAGCAGAAATGTTCCAGAGCCAAATCATTTGGGTGCAAGGGCAGTGCCTACTGAGGACCCTGGTAATGGCACCCTCGATGTGCCAGCTGCCAGGCTGGGCAAAGAGAGCAGCTCTTAGGAAGGCCCCTCAAGTGACCTGTTATGGAATAAATGTGAAGACAACAATAGCCATGGTAAAAAGAATTCCTTGGCTGCCAACCAGTCATTGTGAGTGCCTGGGGAGGGAGCACCCCAGATGGAGGGAAGGTGGGGATCAAAAGCCTGAGTCATGTCTAAAGGCCTGTCCCGAGGAAGCCTGAGCCAGAAGGTTAGAGATCTCCTGCGGGGGGTGGGGGGTGGCCTCTCCATCCATGACCCCTTGTTCTGTGTAGTCTTTAGTCTATGTGTATATGCATGTGTGTATGCATACATGGATGTATCCATGCATGTCTGTATGACTAGATCTATATATCTACATGTGGATGTATAGACCGATGTCTATATCTATCTATGCTCTCCTCTCTCTCTAAACACATGCACACGCACACGCACACGTGCACACACACATATATAAAATCAAAGCTAATCTAATCAAAACCTTTTGACACTTGGTTACAAGGCCTTTGATTTGACTCAACTGAGACATAGTCCTTGGTTATGGTAACTGGGACTGGAATTTTATCATTTACTTACCCTATGAGCCTGAGAGCTGGGCTGTGTGTGTTCACCATATATAGCAAACAAAAAATATATAGCAAGAGAAAAAAATACTCCTTGCTTAACTGAGTGAAATGGATTGGGAAAGGAATAAACATTGGCACGGCACTTTCTCCACCATGCGCTGTGCCAAGCACTTCAAAGATCATCTTATTTGGTCCTTGTTGATAACCCTGGGTTATCATCTCCATTTTACAGATGAGGAGACTAAGGCAGGCAGTGGTTAAGTGCTTTGCATAGAACAAGTAAATGTCTGAGGCTGGATTAGAACTCGGGTCTTCCTGACTCCAGGCTCTATCCACTGCACCACTGCAGTCGTCTACACCCATGCTGGCCACATGTGCCACCCTTCAGGGTATCCCCTGGCCCTGCCTGCCTGACAGCTCTTCCTTTTCCTTTTGCAGGGAATCTTCATGATGGAGCTGAGCAGAAGGTGGTTTTCATCACAGGCCGAATCCACCCTGGGGAGACGCCCTCTTCCTTTGTGTGCCAGGGTGAGTGCCCTGGGGCTCTGGGGCCCTGTGTGCCAGGATGAGCATCTCCCTCGCCCCTCCCCTCCTGTTCTCAGCCTTGTTCCTGAAGCTCCCTCACAGCTCTCTGGAGCAGCTCAGTGTGGGGCAGGGTCACAAGTTTAGCACAAAAGAGGCCTTCGGGGCATCTAGTTACTTTCCAGAGCCACAGTCTTCCTTACAGACTCTTCTTCCCAATGATGGGGAGCTCGCTACCTGTCAAGACAGTCAGTTCCATCCTATTCTGATGACTAGAAACTCTTGTCTAACATTAAACCCCAATGTCCCTCCTTATGGCTACTCACTGTCGATCCTGTTTCTGCTTTCTTGGGGCCAAGCAGAACAAAGCCAATCCTTCCCCAGTCTGGCAGCTCTTCAGATATTTGCGGACAGGTCTCCTGGGTTCCCCCCACCTCCCACCCGGGTCTTCGTTTCTTGAGGCTAAGCATTCTGAGTCCTTTGACCCAAGCTTTCTGTGATATCTCAGCGATGGATAAGACACAAATCTGCCCAAAGGCTCCCTCCAAACCCCCTCCCCAGCAATGCTTCTGTTCTAGGCTGTATCATTTCATTCTCTGATTGATCACCGAAAGTAAGAAGGCCTGGCCAAAAATGGAATAGACAGCTTTGAAGGGATCCCTCTAAGCCTTCAAATGACCGCTTTACCGAGGCATTGTAAATAGGGCTCTTTATTCAGGGCAGAAATTCGATTAAATGCCCACATGGGCCCCTGCCAACTCTCTGATTCTGTTTTTTAAAAATTCTGTGAACCAAGTCATAAATTCAACACTACCCAGCTATTTTCTCTCTTTTTGAACAAATAATGTCACTGGAAATAGTCTCTGGGAGCCCAGCGGCCTTGCTCTGTCTCTAATTTCACAGCTCATTTGCTGTGTGACCTCTGGCAAGACACTTAACGTCTCTGAGCATCAGGGCCTTCATCTGTAAAACAGGGATAAAAACCCTGCCGTCAGCTTCCTCTGTATACTTGGGACAAGAGGGAGGAGATGGAGAGCTCAGAATTAAGGGCAATGGGGGTCCGGTTCCAGGGGCTTAATAGGATGTTGAGGTAGCAGGAATCTTGGAGGTCATCCACACCAAAGCCTTTATTCAAGAGACAGAACCAAGGCCCCCAGAGGGGAATGACTCTGTAGGGGCACATGTGACATAGTGGGCTTGGAGCCCAAAGACTTTCATTGGAACTGCAGTGCCCTTTGGGAAGAAGATCTTAAGGGAGAGCTTTCTAAGAATGAGCTGTCCAGAAGTTAAATGAGCCTGCCTCCTCAGGACCACATTGCTGGAGGGCTCCAGGCAGACAGAGGGCCTTGTCAGGCATGTGATGTAAGGAATCTGTTCAAGTAGAGACTGGATTTGGTGGTGGTCAACTCTAAGGCCCAGGGGTGCTGTGATCTTGTGTCCCATGGAAGATGGATGATAGATGCATAGATGGGGAAACAGTGGGGCTCTTTCTTTCTTTCTTTCTTTTTTTTCAAAAAAATGAAAGTAGAAAACGGGAAAGGTAGGAAGACAGTGATTCCTCTGAGGGAAGGGCTGATGCCAGGATGAATCACTGGAATTCTTCAAGAAGGCAGAGAAGGGTCATGGTATGGAGCTGGATCTGGGGACAGGTTCAGGGAAGAAGAATGCCAAGGATTTGGGGAGGCTGGGCCAGCTCTGGGATCCAATCCTAGGTATTCCTTCAGGTCCAGTCCTTCCTGGAGCATCTGAGACCATAACCACGGTGCCTCAAGCTCCCCTTACTCCTGACATGCTATGCTATGTGTTCTAAGCTCCCTCTCAGCTCTGACATTCCCTGTTCTAAGGCCCCTCCCAGCTCTGCCATTCTCTGCTCCATGTTTTATATCTCCCAGTCGCATAGTTGGGGACAGTAAGAGACAGTAAGAGTTCAGGTTCTTCTCACCACTAGGTATAAGGGAAAGTTGATTTTTCCATACTGTTCCATTTAGAGATCTCCCTTCACTCCCACTTTTGAACCTCAGAATCATGGACTCCCCAAACTGGAAGAAGTCCCAGGGCCATCTATTCCAACCTATCTGTACTGGGTCAAGAACCTGCTGGTGATGTCCCCAAGTGGCCAGTTGCCTTCTGCTTGGAGACCTTGGTGGAGGGATCTCTCTTCTCCATGAGGCTCCCAGGCCACATAAGGGCACCCTCATTCTTAGAAAGACTTTCCCAATGCCCAGCCAACATCCAACTTTGCATCTTTTTAACACCCTTCCTCTCTCTCCCTCCACCAAGAATCCTGTTTTTGACCTCTGGGGCTGAAGCAGAATAAATCTCATTTCTCTTCCCTAAAACAGTTGGTCACATAACTCAACAATCACCAATTTCCACCTGAGTCTTCTCAAGCTAGGCACCCAAGAATTCAACAACCCTGTCCAAGTCCATAAGGGCTATATTGCAGAGCTCAAGGTCAGACCCAGGTCCTCAGACTCTCAATCCAGCCCTCTCTCTACTGTACCATGAGTTCAGGATGGGGACTTCTGCATCAGATGTGAGTTGGGAGAGATGCCTTGTGAAGTTGCTTCTGGATCAATTGGGATTTTCCCATTCTTCTGTGATGGTGCTACCCAACCCTGAGAAGAAGTCCTTAAAAAGTGTGGAGACCCCTGCAAGGGGAAGAGGGAGGAAGGAAACATTCCTGCTTGATGGGATTAGCAACAAGGGGAGGGAAATGATGGGATCAGAGAGGGCTTCCTGGAGGAGGTGACCCCTGACCTGAATACTGATCCTCTTGGGAATTCAGACCCCAGCTCTCTACATACAACAGGCACCAAAGCAATGTCTGATTGCATTTTTACAGCTAGTTTCAGAGAAAAAGGAAGCTAGCAGTGAGAATAGTGTTGGAACAGGAGTCAGGACCCTGGGGCTCCTGTAGGTTGAAGGAACTGGGAATATGTCTGTAGAAGGAGAGAAGATTCAGACAAGACGTGCTATTTGATATAGACAAGTCCATCATGTTGTGGCAGTCGAGGTCTGCCCAAATCATTTCATTTCCTTTTTTTTCCTTTTTCTTTTTTTCTGATTTCATTTTCAAGCTTAGAGCTGCAGAACCCAAGGGACTGGTGGGATTCTTGAGCCCCACCCCCTTGTTTGACAGAAGGGGAAACTGAGCTGAGGAGCAGCTGGTCCCAGGTGACAAAGGCAGGAATGAGGAGGGGAGGGGCAGAGATGACGCCAGGGTCAAGGTCAAGAAAACTCCCTGACCATAAGAGCGATCCAAAAGGGGAATGGGCTGCCTCGGGAAGGTGAGGGGGTCTTCATGGTCAATCACTGAGGCTGGAGTTCTCCACTGGTCAGGCATATTTTAGTGAGGTTCCCTTCCTGTGTGTTGGACTACTTGGCTGAGGGGGGCCCTTCCTACCCTCGAATTCAGTTATTCTGTGTCATCTGACATTTATCCAATGTGTGAAGTGGGGGAGGTCACCTCTTGAAGCCTCAGTTTCCTCCTCTGTAAATATATATATATAATATAATTAACATAATATAATATAATAAATATCATATGATATCATATAGTCTGTGCTACACTTACGTCACAGAATTATTGGGAAGAAAGTCCACTGTAGATCTTAAAAGAGTAGGGGAAATGGCAGATTTCGTCATTAATATTACCTCATGTTGTCAGAGCTGGGAGAGACCTTAGAACATGGAACAGAGGGCATCAGAGCTGGAAAGCCCTCTATTTGGTTGTGTGCGTCTCACCCCTCACATCCTCTTGGCCGCCAGTCTTGGTAGGGACAGCCTGGAGGGAGGGTCCAGGTTCCCTGTGTTCTGTCTCTTCTCCTCACAGAGGGGAGCTGCCTGTTCAGCCGGGGGTCTGAGGAAGGCAAAGAGACTCACTGAGTCATCCGGCTTCCTTCAGCTGTTTCTTCTACCAGACTTCCCCAGATATCCATAATCCAAAACAGAAATGGGGGGATAAAAGCAGGAGAGGGAGGGGGAGAATCCACAGTGACAATTTTCTGCCATGCTCAGAAACCTGGGTGAAGGCCTGGGGACACTGGACAGAGCTGTGCTCTCTCCCCCACTGCCCTCCATCCCAGTCATCTGTGTCCCAACCCAGCTTCATCAAGGGCAGGCTGAGCTCCCCCAGGCCTCCCTTCCCCTCTCTGTGTGATGCCTAAATCCTTATTTCTAACCCTTCTTCTGCCCCCCATTTATTCATCCGTCCATCCATCCATCCATCCATCCTAGGAAGGACCGTCTCTGTGCTTGGAGGAGATGTTGCAGTGCATTCCTGTCCTCATGAAATTTGCAGCCCAGAGACAATGACAATATTGATAACTCACATTTCTGTGTCACTTTGCAAGAGCTTTGCTTAGAGTTTCTAGAAGTCAGCATCATCACCTCAGCTCCCATTCTGTCTACACTCCAGAGTCCTTTCAGCCTGTGAGAAGTACAATGGAAAGGAACCATGGATTTGGAGTCAGAGATCCTGGGTTCAAATATTGGCTCTACTCTCTCTGTGACCTTGGGCAGGTCCCTTTCCCTCTCTTGGCCTCAGTTTCCTTTTCTGTAAAACATGAGGGTTGGCCTAGAGGATCCCTCTGGTCCCTCCAGCTCTATAGCACTAAGTTTGAAAATTAAGTGAGTCTGGGCAGACCTCGCTTCTCCCAACAGGGGGCCAGGGAAGTTGGCAAAATTGAATTCCTGTCACTCGGACCATATGTTCCTCGTGACTCACAGCCCCACTGCTTGTCAGCATCTAGGCTGCAATGCTGGGGCAGAGCCTCCCCATGCTTCAGCCTGAAGGTAATGATCCAGAAACCGAAGCTTAAATACTATTTAAAGGGGCCCTGCCATGAATCTCTTGTGTGGGTCCTCTCCCACCCCCACCTCCTGAAGCTGGTAGGCCGGCCTGACTGCTCCGTTCCCCTCATCAGACCCCCTTCGACGAGACCTCTTCATATGCTGGAGAAAACAGAGAGGCAGTGTGACCCAGTAACTATGTACCAGACTCGAAATAGAGAGGTGTGGTTTTAGATCCTCTCCCGGACACTTACTACCTGTATGACCGTGGGTAAATCCCTTCCCTCTTCTGGGCTTCAGTTTTCTCCTTGCCCTTGTTGATATGAGGGTGTTGGACTGAATAATCTCAGATTCCTTTTTGCTTTAAAACCTCTGGTCCTCTGTGCCTCCGGGGGGAGAGTCTACGTATGACACTATGAGCCCCTACCAGTTTATTTACCTTAACTAGTCAGCCAGTAGACACTCTCAACTGAAAAGCAAAGGAATTTACTGAAGTAGCAAGACCAGTAGCCGCCCAACATCCCCCTTCCTCTCACTGACCCCTGGGGCACCTTCTTCCACAGATGTATGGAGCTTGCTGGCTCTAGGAAGCACACCCTCTGGAAAGGCACATGTGCTGAACACACATGGCCAAGGCGACTCGTGCCTCCGTCACTGCAGGGTCTCAGTGGTCTCCCTTTTCTGAGAGCGTCCTCACGAGGATTAGGCTCTGATAGGCTGGTTACTTAGCCGTGCTCCCTGAGCCTGCTCTTCTCCCTGCTCTACTCCCAGCCACCAGGGCGAGTTCCCCCTGAATCCATAACCTCTTCTCACGCTCCTCACAGTGACTTCCAGTGGTGCTGTCTGTCTCTGTCTGTCTCTGTCTCTCTGCTCCCTTCTGGATGCATTGTCTTCTACAGTATGAGCAGCTCTGCTGATGGCCTTAGCGGGAGGGAAGGGAGAGAAATCCCCCAATCCCCTCATCACAAGGGGCTGCTTCCTGCTTAGGCTGTATCTCCGGGCCGGCAAGCCTGCTTTACAAGGGCCAACAGGACAAGGCCAGTCTTTTGCTAACCAGAAGAAAACTGCCTCTCTGTTTCCATTATGGAGAAGTCCTTCATGCTTTGTAAGGGGGTAAGAGTATAGGCCCGTTGTGTGCTTTGTTCTTCCCATTAACACCCAGTCTCTGTTACCTGTCTCCTTCTCTTCCTCCCCCCTCCTCGGCCTTCCCCCACACAAAAGGTTCCAGTAGAATGTCAGCTGCTGGGATGTATTTGTCTCTATAGCCCCTGGACTTGGTAAATGTTTGTGGACTTGTTAGTGAAGCACTTGAAAGATGTACTCTGTAAATCAAATCACCTTTTCTGAACCTCTTGTTCTCCTATAAAAGGGGGATAAAATCTTTGCCATTCTTAACCTACCTTGAAGGGACCTGGCCAGGGTGCCATGGCTTCCAAGCTGGCATTTGTACCCGGATCACCCAATCTCTCATTTAGTGGGATTATTATTATGTCTTGGGTGCTCTGCCCAGCCTGAGAGGGCAGAACTAGGAACAGCAGGGTTAGAAGAGGCCTGCTTAGGAAACCTAACCCAAAGGGCAATGAATGGGCTGCCATAGGAGGGAATGAGTTCCCCATCACCTGATGTCTGCCATATGTGTTTGTTAAACTGAATCTCTAACACGTAGAACCAGCCATTTCACATCCTTGTTTTCCTTGGCTGCCTATTTAGCAACCTGGATTATGGCCTGGGTTAGGAGTCAGGGGACGTGGGTTCAAATTCTGAGTGTCACTGACTTTCTGTGTGCCCCTGACCAAGTCTTTGGCATTCTCTGAGCCTTGGTTTCTCCCTCTGTAAAATGAAGAGGTTAGAGCTGTCGTTCAGTCATCGATGAATCAAACCCTGTCTTTGATCTCTCTGTCCTTTCTGCCTCTAGCCCTTCTCAGGCTCAGCCTGCCTCGTTGGGCACCCTTTGATCCCACACAGTCTAAAACTGTTTTAGAAAACGGCATTTGCCTCAGGACCCTGGCTCTTTGTGATCAGAGGACCAGGGCCAAGCAAAAGGTACATGACATCATCTCCATCTTAATGATAATAATAGCAGCTGACATTTATATGGTACCTACTATGTGCCAGCCACCATGCTAAGCACCGTACAGTCGTCTCATCTGGTCCTAACAACAGCCTTTGGAGAAAGGTGCTGTTATTATCCCCATTTTGCAGATGAGGAAACTGAGGCCCAGAAAGCCAATAGTGACTGACAGTCTAGGGCAAGACCCAGGCCCATGCCACGCAGCTAAAGAAACATCCTTGATATGGTCCACCACCACCACCGCCAGTCCTATCCCCACCAAGAGGATCAAGAGATTTTTTGAGACCCCTGAGTCCAAGGCCCTCACTTTAATGGAAGATGAAATTAAGGAAGAGGAGGAAGGACTGGCCCTAAGATATGCTGGTGGCAAATGGCAGAGCTGGGGTTCAAACATGGCCTCCACTGCCAAGTCTGGGCCCTTGCCATGGCCCACACTGCCCCCTGTTCCAACCCTTTGAGAGCAGGAACTGTGTGGAGGGTCAGAGTATGGCAGGCAATTGGAGCTTCCTTTCCCCAAAAAGTCCCCGATAAGATGACCTTGGGCAGCCAGCAAACGCCTCTGTCCTCGCAGCTTCCATCTGTCTGGGAGCCCAATTCCCACCCCCTACCTGTCTGGCCGGCTGTTGTGCGAATGAATGAAGTCTGGAGGGGGAGCACTTGGAGACAGCCAGAGGAAAGCAGCTGGTTCTGGGCTCCAGGACACCTTGGGGCTGTTGGGGGACAGCCAATCCCAACAGCTCCTGCTTCAGAACACTCGCTAGTCTAGGACCCCACGTGCTAGGCTGTCTTGAATCTTAGCACTAGAGGGCCTTTCAAGGTCATGTGGAGTCCTGGGCTGTCAGAGCTGGGAGGAGTCCCAGAGGATGTCTAGTCTAGACAGGGCCTCAAAGCCTAGCTCTGCCCCTTCCTCACCTCTGCGACCTTGGGCAAGGACCAACTGTCCCTCTCTGCCCCTGTTTCCTTCTCTGTTAAACAAGCTGGGAACTAGATGACTGCCAGGGTCCCTTTTAGCTCTAAAACTGTGCTCCTATGGACTGTATGATTTTACCAGTGGAGAAACTGCAGCGAAAACCCATGAAATCATAGAAACACAGAATCTCTGAAATGGAAGGGGCCTCAGATGGCCTGGAGCCCACCTTTTATCCTGTGCAGCCAGACTTCTACATCCAGTGATGGGGAGCTCACTACCTCAAAAGGCCACCTGTTTTGTAATCCAGTAGCTCCAATGGCTGGAGATCTCAACCTCATGACAAGCCTCCTTCTCTCTTCCCCCTCACTGCTTCTAGCTCTGCCTTGGCTTCTGGGATCTCAGACATAGAAAATTTAGAGATCTGGGGTCAGAGGATCTGAGTTTGAATGCTGCACCTGCACTTGGGACCTGAGTGGCCTTGGCCAAATTATTTCTTCTCTGTCTCTCATTAATTCTCTAAGCCACTCTCCACGGTTGCCATTCCAAACCTCCCATGGCCCTCCTCCCACCCCAATTCTCTTCCTATATCTCACTTAAAAGTTTGAAGTCCTTTCCCAAGAGCTCTCTCTGACATCACCCCCCACTTATCTCCTCTTTCCCTCCAGCCTCTGATGAAGGGGCAGTTCTCCTGACCAACACTAGCCACCTCCTCCAGAATATTGGCCCCTCTGTCATCTTCCCTCTCTCAATAATCTTCTCTCTCTCCCTATCTCATGTTTCCTTCCCTGATGCTTGTGAAGAAAGCGTCTATGCCTCCCCCATCCTTAGAAAAATTCTCTCAATTCATCCATTCCAGGCAGCTGTCTTTGGATATCGATCTTCCCCTCTTGGTTAAATCCCCTGAGAAGGATACCCACATTCTCTGCCTCTCGTTCCCTTCCTCTCGCTCTCTTCTAAGCTCTGGCTTCTTTCCAGTAGGAGCTGCTCTCTCCAAAGTTACCAGTGATCTCGTCACTGCCAACTGAAAGCATCTCAGAGGTCGTCTTGTCCAGCCCCCTCATTTTACAGGCGAGGAGAGTGAGGCCCAGGCATGACACATGACTTGCTTGAGGTCACATTGGTGGTGAGCAGCAGAGCCAAGATTCCAGTTCAGGTCAGTCCCAGCTGCCATCGTGCTCCCAGGGCACCTCCTTCCTTTCTCAGTCCTCACCTTTGTGGCCCTTTGATAATGTCCCTCCTCCTGGATACTCTCCTCTCTGCTGCCCAGCTCCTCCTCCATCTCCTTTACTGGACTTCTTCCTTGTCTGCCTCCCCAGGGAGTGTCCGCCAAGGTTCTGTCCTGGACCTTCTTCTCTACTCTCTCTACACTATGTCCCTTCATAACCTCATCAGCTCCCATGGCTCAATGATCATGTCTATGAAGAGGATCCCCATATCCATGTCCATATCCCATATAACCAGCCCTAACCTCTCTTAAAATAGATGTCCTGTAGCCATCTCAAGCCCCACATGTCCAAAATGGAACTCATGATCTTCCCCCCCAAACCCTCCTCTCTTATAACTCCCCCCTTTACACTGAGGGTACCACCGTCCTCTCAGTCACCTTGGCTTGCAACCTGGACGCCATCTTCAGAGCCTTGTGCCCACCCCGCATAGCCAGTCTGTTCTCAAATCTGGTAATTTTAGAATGTCCGTCATGTATGTTCCCTTCTCTCCAGCCAAACAGCCCAGTTCAGGTCCTCACCCCTTTTGACCTGGACTATTGCAATAACCTCTCAGGTGGCCCCCCCGTCTCATCTCTCCCCATTCCAAAGACTCCTCTACACAGGCCACAGTGATCTTTCCCCAGTGTAGGTGTGACCATGTCATCCTCCTCCTCCTCCCAGCCCCATTCAGTAAACTCCAGTGAGCACTGATCACCCCCAGGCTCAAATATAAAGTCCTCTGTTTGCCTTGAAGCACCCTTCACATCTCGGTGCCTCCTATCTTTCTAGTCTTCCTGTATTTTATTCCCCTCTGTGTGCTTCGGGGTCCAGCCTCACTGGTCTCTTTGCTGTTTCTCACACTCGCTTTGGCACTGGCTCTCCCCCATGCCTGGGATGCTGTCCCTTCTTCCCTCTACCTCCAGGCTTCCTAAGACTCAGCCCTAATGCTATCTTCTCTAGGAGAGCTTTCCTTGTCCTCCATCCCCACCCCAGCTGCTAGTGACCTCCTCTCAGATTGCCTTCCATCAAAACAGCATATATCTTGTATTTGCCTACTCATCAGCCCAGTTAGAATGGGAGTTCCTTGAGGTCAGGGGCCCAGCACGGGGAAAGCTCTTAATCAGTGTTTGTTGACTGGCCAACCTCACTATCCCTGCCTCTGTTTCCTCATCTCAAAACTGAGTAGCTTGGGCTGGATGTCCTCTGGGGTTCGTCTGTCTCTGAAACATTCCAGTTCTAGTCTAGCTGAAGATCCTAATTTGAAGAAGGAAATGCTGTGTTAGTGGCCAAGCCAGAGCTGGAGCCAGGGGCATATGTTGTTTGTTTGTTTATTTACTTACTTATCTATTTATTTATTTATTCATTCATTTGCTTTTTGGAGGGGGAAGGCAGGGCAATTGGGGTTAAATGACTTGCTCGAGGTCACACAGCTAGTAAGTGTTAAGTGTCTGAGACTGGATTTGAACTCAGGTCCTCCTAACTCCAGGGCCAGTGATCTATTCATTGCACCACCTAGCCACCCCACCAGGGACATACATAGCAGAAGGAAGCCAGACATTGGAGTCAGGGAACTAAGGGATGGAATCTTTGCTCTGTGACCTTCCATAAGTCACAGCCTCGCTGGGTCTATGTCTCCTTCTGCAAAATGAAACAATGGTGTCTCCATTGGCCAGGTGGGAAGGCACAAACACAGGTGCTGGGGGAGAGGGGAAGATATTCTATGAAAGGCCTGTGAATCCTCTAGGCAGACAAAGCCAGGAAAAGGTGGCAGGTGAGAGGAGAATTGGCTTGGAGAGCAGAGGGGGAAGGCCGTTGTGTTTGTATGAACAGATTCAACTGCTTAACTCCTTTGAGGATCAGGGGGAATGGTATATGTGGGTCCTACCCAAGGGAACAGGACTCCCATAATGTCGGAGGTGAGGACCGGGAGGCCACTAAGGCAGCTCCTTCCTGAGCACAAAGCCCCATGGCCACCTCCTCAGGCAGCACCTGTCACTGCTGGACAGCTCCAAGGCTTAGGACAATCTTCAAACTAAGGTTGCCTTTGTAGGAGCCGCCACCTCCTGGTGCCAAACAGAGCAGCCCTTCAGATTCTTAAAGATGGCTGTTATGGTTCCCTTGAGTCTTCTCTTCTCTAAGATAGCCATCCCTTGTTCTGTCAGCTGATCCTTGTGAGATGTGGAATGGAGGCCCTTCACCTGCTGGTGAATGTCAATGTCCTTCCTAAACTAGTGCCCAGAGCTGAACTCAGCCCTCTAGCCTGACCAGAGGACAGGACAGTGCATCTAACACTTCCTTATCCCAGGACACCTCTCTTGATTAAGTTGTCCAAGATCACTATAAATTTTTTTTTGCTTGCTTTTTTTTGGAGGGGGAAGGCAGGGCAATTGGGGTTAAGTGACTTGCCCAAGGTCACACACAGCTAGTAAGTGTTAAGTATCTGAGGCCAGTTTTGAACTCAGGTCCTCCTGACTCTAGGGCTGGTGTTCTATTCACTGCACCATCTAGCCACCCCACACTATAAATGTTTTGATTGCCTAATGATACCCTTGATTCATGCTGAGCTTGTGGTCCACTCAAGTCCTTAGATCTTTTTCAGACAAAGCACTGTCTTTGCTTTCTCTTCCCCATTGCCATCTTATACTTTGAAGTCATATTTTGAACCCATGTGTAAGACGTCACATTCACCATCATTCATCATTATCTTCAGCCCAGTGTTGCATGTTGTGCCTGACTTTTGTGTTACCTACATGCCCTTAGGGTTAGCAGATGGCCCCAGGAGTCTGAATGGGCAAGGCCAGCAGAGGAAGGAGGGAAGCTGCCCCTTGTGGATTCAGCCCATCTAGCCAGTTCCCAGAGATGTGGATGCAGAGCTTTAGGAGGCAGCTGAAGGAGCCCTAGACTTGGAGATGAGGGCCACAGTTCAGATCTTGGCTCTGCTACATACCACACGGGGCTGCCCTCTCTGGCCTCACTTTCCCTCCTTGTACAACAATGATGATGATAACAATAGCAGGAATGTCTGTAGCACTTTCAGGTTTGCAAAGTACTTTTCTTCTGTCATCTCAAGGGACCCTCACCAGCTGGGGATCTAGTGGGCCTTATCATTCCCATTTTACAGATGAGGAAATGGGGTTGTTGTGGGCATCAAGTGAGATAGTGTCTACAGAGCAGCTCCCCAACTTTAAGCCACTCTCCAAACGTCAGCTATTCTTAAGCCCAAAAAGTGCTCCCAAGGTACCCCCCGTCCCAATTTGGACAAGTTCTACTTGTCGGGAAGCTTTCCTTTCTACTGAGGTAAAGTCTGTCTGGTTCTGCCCTCTGGGGCCATGCAGAGCAATGGCTGACCCCCTTTTCTGGCCACCTTGATCTTCCCTGCACCCTTCTCCATCATCATGGGTCAGAAGCCCTCCACACACTGCCTCTCCACTGTACTGGGAGCTGAGCAAGGTTTTGGTTTGAAGAGCCTGCTTTGGGCTTCTCCGGAAACAGCAGTGTCCCATATTTCTCAACCACACACCTGGTGGGATGAGGCAGAAGGTCCTCTCTCAGGGCCAGGGCACAGTCCAGGTTACCAGTGGGAAGATGGGGGACAAAATAGTTGGAGCAGGGTAGGAAATGACCATCTCTGTTGAGGGACTATAATATAAAGGATTTAGGCTGAAGAGACTTTGGATATCTAGTGCAACTCCATCACTTTTACATATTAGGAAACTGAGGCCTGAAAGGGGCACAGCCAAGCTGGCCAGTGGGAGTGCTGGGATTTAAATCCAGGTTGCTTTCCATAACCACCAGATATAGTGGGGCTAAACAGCATGGAAGGGCTCAAGTCCTGGAGTGTGGCCACTAATTAGTGACCCTTTTGACCATGAAGGCAGGTAGAGAGTGATGATGTATGGACAGAAATCCGGATCCCTTTGGGAATCTGGCTTGGCTTGGGATTCCAGGCCTGGCCGGTCTGAGGTCAAGTACCCATTAGGAGACAACAGCCAGCATGGTATCTCTGCCTGCTGAGCCCACACCAAAGCAGATTCCCTAATTTATTTGTTGGTCTTCATCTGAAAATAAGAGTTTGCTGGTAAACAGGAAGGGTAATGATGCCAGCCGCCCTCGTTAGTGGCTAATAATTGCTTAATCTGTCCAGTAATTGACCTGGGCTCCCAGCGCGGCCTGACATCATGTTGCAGGGTGCTCAGCAAGCCAGGTCCCGTTAATGTTACCTTCGAGAGGGCTTCTGGAAGCCGAGCTCCTCCGTGCCCGAAATTTCCTCTTCACAGATGAGCAGATTAATTGGCCTGCCAATTAGGCAGCTATTAAAAGCAGGGAGAGAGGATGAAAGAAGGAAGGCAGCTGCCCAACCAGCCAGGGGGAAGGTCTGGATCTGCTGCCTAACATGCAGCCGGACAGCTGGACAGAGAGATGCTACTGACCCCAGCCAAAACCCCAGAGAAGCGGAGAGAAAGAAAGCATTGGTAGAATCCCAGAATCCCAGAGAAGGAAAGACTCTCATAGATCTCCAGTCCAACCCATACCTGAAGAAAAACCTTTATTCTTCCTCCACATGACAGCCCCACCTCCAGTCCTCTCTTCTGGAGGCTCAAGGTGCCCAGTTCTTTGGAGCTGATCCTCACAGGACATGGACCCCGGGCCCTCCCTATCCTGGCTGCCCTCCTCTGGACTCTTCATCTTGTCAGTGTTCTTCCTACGTGGTAGCACCCAGAGGAGAGCATAGTGCCCCAGACATGGCCTTACCAGGACCAAGGACAGAGGGACTCACCTCCTTATGGATTGTTAAGTCTCCCTTAACACAATCCAGGGATGTACTGACTTTTCAGCTGTCCTATAGACCTGCTGACCCATCTCTGACTTTCCTCAATAGCAGGCCACTAAAACTTTTTCACCCAGGGAAGGGGTCCCAGTGCCTTATGGGACCACCAACAGAGATCATAGATTGGCAAAGCTAATTCACCCTAGAGGCCAGTTACCCAATCTGCATCTTCCAGAGGAAACTGAGATGCTGGGTGGGGGGAGAGGCTTGCTCTTGCTCAGGAAGTGACAGAGACAGGAATAGAACCCAGGGCTCCTGACTCTTAGCCTGACAAAGTGAAGAAATCATCCCCTTTTTGGTGAGGTAGCATCAAGATCCGACTTCTATAGAAAGAGTAGGTGGCTACCTGTACACTCCAGGGTCACCAGAAAACCTCTAGCACCAACCACCCTGCCAAATCCCTCTCTTTCCCTGCTGGCTGATGTCTCCAAATGTGCCCTCAGACGCTTCCTAGCTGTGTGACCCTGGGCAAGTCACTTTACCTCTTTCTGCCTCGGTTTTATCAACTAGACAAAGGAGATAACAGCTTCTACCTCTTAGGGTTGCAATGTTGTTTTGTACCAGAATAGATGCTCCATTCCTGGAATTGGTGCCCTCTCCAACATGGCTCCCAGTGGGGATGGCCACAGTGTTGGCTAGGCAGGGAACACTTTTAACTCTGTCCCTTTGTTCCTCTTCCCAGGGATCATTGACTTCCTTGTGAGCCACCACCCAATTGCCCGAGTCCTGCGGGACCACCTCGTCTTCAAGATTGCACCCATGTTGAACCCTGATGGAGTCTACTTGGGAAATTACAGGTAAGGGATGCCCCACTGGAAAGCCCATGGATGGGAGCTTTAGGGAGGCAGGAAGAGGGAATAAAAGCATCCTAAAGCACAAGCTTTGGGCCAGCCATGACCCCAGGGCATGGTCAGCACCAGTGTTGGCTGAGAGTAGCTTCAGGGCCCCACAAACCAAGTATTTCTCCTTCAAGTTATAGGTGAGTAAACTGAGGTTCAGATAAAGGAAATATCCTTCGTGTCCTGGCCAAGCTGGGATTAGGACCCCACCCCTCACCTCCACACTCGCTCAGCTACTTTAAGCCTCAGATCGGAAAAGTTCCCAGATACTCCTCTCAGTGGTGCGAGGTTGGGTGCCATGGAATGAGCCCTGGACTGACTCTAGATTTGATTCCCAGCTCCACTGCTCCTGAGCTGGATAATGCTAAGCGAGTCCCACCTTCTCTGGTACTCATTTCTCTCCATAGAATGAGGCTCCTGGGGTAGATGACCTCTGAGGTCCCTTCCGTGTTGAAATCTATGACCCTAGGTGCATTTCATGTTGACCAACAGACTGACCTTCCATAGCAGAGCTCAGGATCATCCCACCTCTCAGGAGACAAGGAGGGCATTACAAACTCAGACTTCAGGGCCTTTGCCCCCTGCAGTGGGACAGTGCATGGATTTGGTTGGGCAGCCATATGGGGGCATCTTATTTTGGTCTCCTCCTCTTTAAATCTAACCATTCCTTCAAGCCCCATCTTCATCTCATATTCTCTGCATACCTCCTGTGTCCAGCAGGCTGGGTTTGGTTCTGGGAATACATTAAGGGATGTCAGCTCCCCTGTACTATTGGAGGTGAGGGTGGTTCTGGTGTCCCTGGTATGTGCCTCACCATGTATGTTCACTGATCATGTTTCTTCCCTCCATGTGTGCTCCATAGACACGAGTCCTCCCTGCATATGCACCCTTCCTCTTGGATGCCATGGTAACCCATGCGAGAGTATCCCCCATGTGCACATGGCAGAAGGAACAGAGTTCATTTTATTTATTATGCTGTTTGATTAAAAGAGGCACTGGGGTATAGTAGACAGAGAGCTGACCTCAGAGTCATGAATACCTGGGTTCGAGTCTTACCCACGCCACATACTGGGTGCAGGATTCTGAGCAAGCATTTATGCTTTCAGTGCTCTGGATATCTCTCTAAAACAATAATTGGCAGTGAAAGTGGTTAGAGGGAGTTTCTTTATCCAGGATTTCTTTGGATTAATGAAATCGTAGGTCTAATTCCAACTTGTAAATGTCTTTTGTTGGAATGAATGTGGTCTCTGTCTGTTCAGTAAAAGAACAGTCATCGATGGGGGCTCATGAGCTATGGTTTTGAGCAGGTGCTAACACACAGAGTGCTTCAGACCTGGAGTCATTATTCTGGATCACTTCCACAGGAGAGGAGGTGAGCAAGGGCCTTTGGTGTTTGTGGCTTTCTGCCGTGCTATAAGAGAAGCCCAGGATCTGGACTCTGAGGACCAGTGCTCCTCACTACCTGAGTGACCTTTAGAAAATCACTTACCCTCCAGCCTTCATAGAGTTGTGGATTTGGGACTAGAATGAATGTCAGAGGTCATCTTGGAGTCTGCTTGGGAAAAACCCCTCATTTTATGGATGGAGAAACCGAGTCCTAGGGCCTTAAAGTGTCTTCCTCAACATATGAAGAGGCAGAGCTCATATTCAAACCCTAGTCTCCTGACTCCAGATCCAGCCATCTTTCCACAGCATCTATATACCTATACCCTGTGATACTAGGTAGGGGGTGAATCCTAGGAGGCAGGCAGTGCTTGGTTGGGGGGGGGTAGACTTCATCAAAAGCACAGGACCTGTGGGATGACCTTGGTGAGAAACGCCTATTGGAAAGGGGAGTTGTAGACAAATGTAATTCCCCAAACACTCTAACAGGTCTGGGACCTTTCTCCTCCACGCTGGCCCTGCTACTTTAAGCCTTAGATCGGAAAAGTTCCCAGATACTCCTCTCAGTGGTGCGAGGTTGGGTGCAAGGGAATGAGCCCTGGACTGTCCTGTTTGCGGTCTTTTGACAACCCGTGGATTTCATGGAACCCAGCAACCACCCAAATATAACCTCAGATGAATATAGTCAGCGAAAGAGGTTGGTCTCTGAGCACTCCCTCCTCTGAGTATTACCTCTTAGACCTGAAAGTGGCTGCACTCTCTGCCAACGCCTTTGACTCAATGAAAGGCAAAAAACCCCAACAGCCCAATGAGGAGAGCTGTCCAAAAGTGGGAGGCCCAGTCCTGGCAGGTAGTGAGTCCCCCACCCCTAATGGTCTTCCAGCAGGATGACTCCCTCTCAGGGCGTTCTGGGCGAGATGGCCCTGGGGTGCCCTCCAGCCCTGAAAGCCCAGGTTCCCCTGCGCTTCTTTTCTCTGCCCCTTCTGTTGCCGCCCCGCTTTCTAGCCAGTTTTCTGGCAGATGAGAAATTCTGCAGCCTTGAGATCTCTTTGGGGGCCTGGCTCCTTTTATGATGACAGAGAGGCAATTACTATGGTAATGCTTCACTGCAGCCTCCCCCCTCCCCAAGCGGGGTTTGGTGGGAGGGGGCGGGGAGGGGAGCTATTGCAGGGAAGGACTCCGGCCCCATCTCTATGGTAACAAAAGGTAATTGTCGTTAAATTCCAGTTAGGCAGTGGCAGCAGGAGGCCCTACCTGGCAATTATCGATTTGTTATGCCCAGAAACATAAATAAGACCAATAAATGAATTCCAAGGTCCAGGGCTGTTTACTTATCCCAGGCTCCATGGAGTACACATGACAAACACCTAATTAAGAAGAGAGATCCAGCAAAGTCATTTATCTTGTCATCTTGAGATAGAGAGCCCCGTTTGTACAGGGAGGGTGGCTGATGTCAGATGTGCGTGCTCTGAATAAAATCTGGGGACGGTACGGCCGGAAAGCTGCTGCACTGGGACCAGGGTGCAGCTGTGTGACCTTGGACCAGTCACCTCCCCTCTGGGGACTCTCTTGGGCCCTACAAAAATTATCTTTAGGGCCCCTCCCGCTTCTGATGTTCCCTGTTCTAAGACCTTAGAATTATGGTCATAGGGCTTGAATTCAAAGCCCTGCTCCACTGTTTACTAGACAAGTCACTTCACCTGGCTGGGCCTCAGTTTCCTCAATTGAATAAGGAGTTTTATCTAGGTGATCTCTATGGTTTACCATCCCGTGTTCCTGACATCCCATGTTGTCTTCTAAGACCCCTCCCACTCTGAACCTGACATTTTCACATTCTTACGTCTCCTCCAGTTCTGACATGTTCTAAGCTCTATCCTGGCTCCCCGCAAGACGCCTGAGGACCAGAACCACATTCTGGGCAGAGAGACTTTAGTTCCTTATGTGATGGCCTCTGCCACCCCTCCCGCCACTCCAGTATCCTGCCAGTCCAGATGGGGCTGCAAACAGTCAGACATGACTCAAGTGACAGAACAGCATGTTCTCTGTTAGGCAGCTAGGGGCGCTGTAGTGCACAGAGTGCTGGGTCTGGAGTCAAGAACACCCATCCTCCTGAGTTCAAATCTGGACTCATTCACTTACTAGCTGTGTGACCCTGGGCAAGTCACTTAACTCCGTTTGCCTCAGTTTTCTCATCTGTTGAATGAGCTGGAGAAGGAAATGGCTCGGCCAAAACCACTCCACAATCTTTGCCAAGAAAACCCCAAATGGAGTCGTGGAGAGCTGAACACGACTGAAAATGAAGCAAAAACCACTCTACAAGTTCCTCTAAGACAACACTCCCACCTCCATGCCTTTGCCCCAGAATCAGGCCCTCTGCTAAGTGCTGGGGATACAAAGGCAAAGATGTGACCCCTTCCCCCAAGGGACTCCCAGTCTAATGGGATGTAGACCCAACCCTGGCCGGGACTGGGGGAGCTGGGAAGGTGCAGGGGCTCAGGGCCAGCCCTGGGCTGCAGGTGCACTTCTCCTCACTCACTGCCCTCCCTGGAGATAGACACCGAGAAAGGTGACCAGGCTTCCAGGGCCAGCTCTGACGCTAATTCCAGGGAGGAACCCCTCTCTGGGTCTGTTTCCTCTTCTGTAAAATGGGGCATTTGGGCTAGGTGGCCTCTGAGGGCCTGTGACAGGAACGGCCTTCATAGTTGGAGATCTTTTCAAAGGAAACTAAGCCTCCCCTGGTTTGGTGCGTTGGCCGGGCTTGGGCTGGGGAGTGCTTGGAAGCCATTTCCGGACATCCCAGGGCTCACAGTCTATCCTCCCAGCCCAATGTCATTAGGAGATGATTGCCTCAATATGGGGAGAGACTGCATGGAGCCAGCCACAAGGGCTTGCCCAGTTTCCATTTGTGACAAATGGAAGAGATTCATGCAATGACTCAGTCTGTGATGAGGAGAGGAGAGGCCCAGGGCCCGGGTCAGGGCTTGGCCCGGGGCTGGGGTCGGGGAGATTTTATTTCCCTTCTGATTCTCTCATGAATGAGAAGAAACTGATCACAGTGGATGGAAAAGACAGAAACCTGGGACCAAGAGCCCCTTCCCTCCTAGAGATAGTAATAGAGGTGTGGTCTGACATGGCACCTAGCTCTGGGGAAAGCAGGCTTCAGTGAGCACAGAGGAGGGATACTCAGGGTCCCAGGGCTTCTAAGCCCCTTCCCAATGATCAGTCCATGGTCTTAGCTTTCTTCCAGGTCTCACAGTCTATGTTTATTGATCCTCTGGTAGGTGAAAAAAGAGAGACATAGATGGGAAGTGACTGGCCCAAGGTCACCCAGCATGCTAGCAAGAGAGACAAGATTAGAAGCTGGTTCTTAGCCTTCCCACAAGTCTGCACCTTGTGGCAGGAGCCAGCCCTTGGCCCCTTCCTCTTGGGATGACTCGTCTCCGGTTCTCTGTGTGTCCTCTATAACTGGAGCCAGGTTTCTCTGAGGGCTGGAAGTCTAATCAAGAAACTAACCCACGAGAGCTCTCGGCCAAAACCAATTATTTAAATCACCTTCGTGTTGAGACTCCCAGAAAAGAGCCCAGATGGCCAGCCTGCGTGTGGAGGCGGCTTCTGCCCCCACGGTGGAAGTGTGCAGCTTCTTCTAGGCGGACGGGTGCGGGGCTGGGGAAGCAGCTGAGTCTGTGGGAGAAATGGAGGCCCCTGGGTGGGGGTAGCCAGGGCCTGTGAGCACACAGGAGAGAATCCGGAGCTTCAGCAGACCCTGCCTGGATCCCTCCCTCGCCTAGACTGAGCTCTGGTTCACCTGGTACCGTGCCCAGAGCTGGGGAGGAGGTGGAGGAGGTGGTGATGGGGGGGGGGGGGGCTCAGGTATTGATGGGTATAATTTCAGGCTGTGCCACAGTGGAAAGGCCAGGACTGGTCGACCAGAGAGCTGGTTTCCAGTTCCAACTCCACACTAACTTCCTAGCCTTGGCTGAACAGAGTACTTCCTCTCCTTAAGCCTCACTATCCTCCTTTGTAAAATAAGAAGATTGGATTAGGTTATCTATAAGTACCCCCCCCACACACCCAGTTCTGATATTCCATGTTCTAAGGTCTGTCTGGCTCTGACATTCCCAGTTCTAAGGCCCCCTCCAGCCCTGACATTTCTTTGTTCTAGATTCTAAGGCCCTCCCAGTTCTGCCATTCCATATTCTAAGGTACCTCCCTGCTTTGACATTCTCTCTTGTAAGGTCCCTCTGGCTCTGACGTTCCCAGTTCTAGGGTTCCTCCCAGCTCTGACATTTCTCTGTTCTAGCTTCTAAGGTCCTCCCTCCACTTCTTGTCCCCCTCTGCCATTCCATAGTCTAAGGCCCTCTCAGCTCTGACATTCCAGATGAGGAACCTGAAGCAGATAGGGTTCAGTGACTTGCCCAGGGTCACACAGCTATTAAATGTCAGGCTGGATTTGAACTCAGGAAGGTGAGTCTTCCTGCCTCCAGGCCTGGTGCTCTATCCACTGTACCACCTAGCTGCCCCCAATCCCTGCCCTCACAATTAGAATGTGGGGACCATAGGAACCAGGCCACTTCTCCAAAGGCTTTGGGGATGACCCCCACGTGCCAGCAGGAAGTTGTGCTGCTCCTCAGTGGTCCTTGTATTATCCCTATTTGGTGCCTGCTGGAACTCCCTGGCAGAGTGTCTCCTCCTGGGGGGCAGGTGATTTTTGTCTCTGTGTCCCTAGTACTGCGCACAGTGACTAATTGAATTGGAGCGAGCTGAGTTGAACTGAACTGAACTGAAAGTCTAGGCTTCTTGCCTCTTGTTTTAGTGGGGTTTTTCTGGTCCTTCCTATCATGAGAGAGCCCAGAACTTGGCATCAGAAGACCCAGGGCCTACCCCTGCTTCCACCACTTATTAGTGACCTCATTAGAGGCCTTGGACAAGTCCTTTCTGGCTCTGTGCCTCAGTTTCCCCTTGTCTCCCTCCCAGGGTTGCCCTGGGACAGCAGGGTAAAGCTCTGGCTGTCCCTCCTGGGCTGCCCCTCTGTGCCCCACTGACTTTTCTCCCAAGCCCTGCCTGACTGCTGCTCATGGCTCTTTTCCAGGTGTTCCCTGATGGGGTTTGACCTGAATCGACACTGGCTGGATCCCTCCCCATGGGCCCACCCGACTCTGTACGGGGTGAAGCAGCTTATTATCCAGATGCACAGTGACCCGGTGAGTGATGACCCCACATAGCTATGCTCCTTCTGCCTCGGGGTGAGATGGGGGCTGAGACTAGATGGTAGCCCTTGGGACAAACCCAGCCAGGAATTCTGGCCAGCACTAAGGCAAATTCAACTGAGGAGGGAGGAGAGAGGTCAGTGGGAGGCCTCAGATCTCATGGCCCCACAGACAGAGGCCTGAGATGCTGGGGAGGGATCAAGGTAGGGCCAGACCTGGGAGATCTCAACTAGGCATAGGTCAGCACAGACAGGAAGCGCCAAGCTCAGCTGTTTCTACGTAGTCTGTTTCTGCAGACCAAGCCCTGGTTGCCCGGCTCTCATTACAACTCTATTTTGGGACATCCCACCAGGGATGGAGCCCAGAGAAACATGTACTTGTTGCCTCTGTCCCTGAAGAGCTGCACTGGGACTGGCATGCTGGTGGCTCTGAGATGTGGGCCTTGGAGGCTGGTGGGGAAGCAGGGGTGGCCTCTCCACTGAGGGAACACTGTAGCTTTTCCCACCCACTTGGAGGCTGCCTTCAGCCAGGGTGTCTGGGACCGGGGTAACACAGCCATCACTTCTCTGCCCAAGACACTATTCATGTCTTGTCCTGCCAGTTTGACCTAGGGCCAGGGCCTAAGGAGAGGAAGGTGTTCAAAGGCTTCAGAGGGCATAGGACCTGCAGGCCCCATTCAGGGCACACCTTCCAGGGACACGTTGGCTAAGGGTGCAGGGACTGCTTCTTAGCAGCGCCACATCCCCTTATCCTATAAACTCAGTCTCTCAGATACTAAATCATTTACTTAAGACCAACCCCCACCTCACAGAGGAGAGTGTCCGTGCCTGGGGTTGGCAGAGCTAAAACAGGTGAGACCGATGCAAGTTCACCCTAAAACCGAGGGTGAGATGTAAGCAGTGAGGTGAGCAGGGGGCGGGAATCATGGGAAGGGAACTATGAATGAGAGGCCTAGGGTCCAGCTGTGACACCCGCTCATTGAGGGACCATTGTTGTTCCAGGGAGTGAGACCATGGAGAATTCTGAGGATGCAGTGCTCCTGGGCATCTAGGGGGTGCAGTAGATAGAACACTGGGCCTGGAGTCAGGAGGACTTGAGTTCAAATCCAGCCTTAGATACTTCCTACCTGTGTGACCCTAGTCAGGTCACTTGTCCCTGTTTGCCTCAGTTTCCTCATCTGTAAAATGAGCTAGAGAAGGAAACGGAAAACCCCTCCAGTATCTTTGCCAAGAAAACCCCCAATGGGGTCACAAGTGAAAATGACTAAACAGCAACAAAGTGATTCACCCAGTCAGTCAGTCAGTCAGTCAACAAGCCTACAACACCTACTATGTGCCAGGCCCTTGGTCAAGGATGGGGGATACAAAGAAAGCAGAAATGGTCCCGGCCCTGAAGGAGCTCCCAGTCTAAGGGGGAGATAAAGGGCCAACAATCCTGTCCAAACCAGATGCTTGTTACAGAGTGAATGGGGGGGATGGGAAGGCCTCCCTCTTGGCCATCTTCCTTCTTCTTTGTTGAAACGTGACTTGGATGAAGAATCTCCAGGTGTTCTCTAAGTGCACCTGGGAGGTCATTCAGGAGAGGGAGCTAGGAGGGGAAATGTCTTGTCCAAGGTCATACAGAATCTTATTGGCAACAAGGGGCCAAGAGCCCCAGGATCTAGACCCCCAGGCTTTTCTCCCCTGCCTTCCCCAAACCCAGGGAGCTTCAGGCTTTGCTCCAGAGCCCCAGTGACAGACCTCAAAGGGAGGGTCTGTATTATGCAGCCCTGCCTCCCGCCTCCCTGGTCCCCTCAGCCCCAGCAACTCCCCCAGGGATCTTCTAGGAAATCTAAGGTCCAAGTGGGGCTTCCCACTCGCCTTCCTCATAAAGGCCAGTGCCCCAAGCAGCTGGAATGAGTAGTGTCCTTCTCCTGGGAGCAAAATAACCAGCTTTCAGAGCCACCTGGAGTTACTTTGAAATGAGGAGGAGGAAGAGGGGAGAGAGAGAGAGAGAGAGAGAGAGAGAGAGAGAGAGAGAGAGAGAGAGAGAGAGAGAGAGAGAGAGAGAGAGAGACAGAGAGAGAGAGACAGAGAGAGAGAGAGAGAGAGAGAGAGAGAGAGAGAGAGAGAGAGAGAGAGAGAGAGAGAGAGAGAGAGGGAGAGAGAGAGAGAGAGAGAGAGAGAGAGAGAGAGAGAGAGAGAGAGAGAGAGAGAGAGAGAGAGAGAGAGAGAGAACGAGAGAGAGACAGAGACAGAGAGACAGAGACAGAGAGAGAGA
>NW_027185852.1:26907377-26935352 GCF_028583685.1 Petaurus breviceps papuanus
AGAGAGAGAGAGAGAGAGAGAGAGAACGAGAGAGAGAGACAGACAGACAGACAGAGACAGAGAGAGAGACAGAGAGAGAGGGAGAGAGACAGAGACAGAGAGACAGAGAGGGAGAGACAGAGACAAAAAGAGCCAGAGAGACAGAGCACTGCCCATGTATAGGTGCCATTCTGCATGCCCAGACCATCTAGTCCAATCTCTACCTGAGCAGAATCATCCAACCAGTGACTGACTGTCCAGCCTCTGCTTGGAGCCCTTCAGGAATTAGGAGCTCACTACCTGCCAAGGCTTCTCGTCCCATGCTGGGAGAGCGCTCATTGTTAGGAAGTTTTTTCCGACCCCTGCCCCTGATTCCTTTGTCTCTGCTCTGAGGCCATACAGAATAGAGCCAAGTCTCTTCTGCAGAACAGCCTGGGTGCTTAAAGGCAGCCCTTATATCCCCGCCTTGAGTCTTCTCTCCTAAACACCCTCAGTTCCTTCATCTGATCTGCATATCCATCATATCCCCAGACCCTTCCCCACCCTGACTGTACTCTCCCTTTCAGCTCTCCTTTTGGTGAGATCTCACTTTAGGAGTGTGACCTATTTGAGGGATGTCTTCTATTCCAAACAATAAGGCTTTTAGTTGGGAATCAATCATCATATCATAGGTTTCTAAAACTAGAAGAAATATTAGAACTGGCTCAGTCTAACTCCTCCGTATAAAGGGGGAAACTGAGGCCAGAGAAGAAAAGGGACATTCCTGAAGACATAGTTACTACCAAAGCCAGCATTTACTTCCAGGGCCTGTGACTCCAGACACTGGGCTCAATATTATATAATCTGCTGTGGGGAGCAATGCTTCCCTCCTCCCAGTCTCCCTACCCACCCCTAGGTACACAAGATGTGGTGGACCCCCAAGGAAGAATGGAGGAGCTTAGATCTCAGGGCAGGATATCCAGCCTCACCCCCATAAAGCAAGTATTCTCATCTGCCAGTCTGAACTCCTCCCCATCCCCCAGACTCCCTGGAAACCAATAACCACCCACCAGGAGACAGGATTTGATAAAAAGGGAAATAAACAGGCCAGGGGTCTGTCATCTGGGACCCCAGGCAAGGCTTGTGCTTGCTGACTTGTTTACAGCTTCCTGGGAGAGCCAATACTACGGCTTATGAAATTTAGAGGAGTTTTATAAGGAATTATTATTTTACCAACAGGCAGTTCTTGGAGTCTGTGATGAGTGATGTGATTTTGATCACCCTTTTGACTCCTTTGCACAAGGCAGGGCTGGAAATTCTGCCCTCCCCACCCCCCACCCCCCCAGTTACACCCTTCCTCCAGCTGCTACCATTTTGGTTTCCCAAACACAGAATTATCAAGTTGGAAGGGACCCCAATAACTGAGGTGAGACAGTGACTGAAGCTGGAATCCACCCCCCTTCCCTTCCCCAGCAGCCACACACACCATTCCTCACAAGTGGCCAGCCAGCCCCCATTTGAATACTTTTAGGAATGAGGAGCTCACTTTATATCCAGGCACCCTATTCCATTGTCCGGCAGCTCTGATTATCGGGGGGAATGGGGAGAAGGTCTCCTTAATATTGAACCAAAATCTACCTCTCTGTATGTAACAAACCCTTCTATTCCTTCCCCCACCCCAAAGTGCCATTGATTAAAATTCTCTGCATCCAAGAAGAAAGAAGCATGTAGAACAAGCTCACTAGGGATCTTCTTGGCAGCCAGGCTGCCCCATGGATAAGAGCATTGAACCTGCATTCGGAAAGACCTGAATTCAAATCCTGCCATAGACACTGGCTCTGTAATTCCCCTGAATTTGCCTCCATTTGCCTCACTTTCCTCATCTGCAAAATGAGGATAATAATAATACCTTCCCCTCCCCCCAGGGTTGTTGTGAGGGACAAATGAGACCATGTATAGGTCACCCTGTGAACGTCGAAGTGCTACATAAGTGCAAGCTATGACTGTCATTGCCATTATTATTAGCTGTGGGAACCAGGAGCTCCTGGTTCAAGCACCTTCTGTGACACACACATGTTGAGGGGCTCACTCTCACTGTCATGGGCTTCACCTCTCAAGGCTCTAAGCAAATCTCTAAGGCAATAGTTTAGGAGAAGGTGCCCATTTAGATGTAGCTGAGTGGTGCAGTGGATAGAACATGGCCCCGGAATCAAATCCACACACAGACGCTGAGCTAGTGACCCTAGGTAAGTCATTTAACCTCTGTCTGTCTCAGTTTTCTCAACTGTAAAGTGGGAATAATGAGATAATAATTATAAAGCAGTTATCACAGTACCTGGCAATAGTAGGCACTCAATAAATGTTTCTCTCTTCCCTGTCACTGTCAGTGTGATGTAGTAGCCAAGAAAGCTAATGTGATCTTGGGTTGCATTTTTAAAATCACATTTTTATTTATTTCATTAAATATTTTCTAATTACATTAATTTTTTTTTTGCTTTTTTTGGAGGGGGAAGGGCAGGACAATTGGGGTTAAGTGACTGGCCCAAGGTCAGCTAATTTGAAGAAGGAAATGCTGTGTTAGTGGCCAAGCCAGAGCTGGAGCCAGGGGCATACATTTGTTTATTTATTTACTTATCTATCTATCTATTCATTCATTCATTCATTTATTTGCTTTTTGGAGGGGGGAAGGCAGGGCAATTGGGGTTAAATGACTTGCCCAAGGTCACACAGCTAGAAAGTGTTAAGCGTCTGAGGTCGGATTTGAACTCAGGTCCTCCTGACTCCAGGGCCAGTGCTCTATTCACTGTGCCACCTAGCCTCCCCTATATTAAATTTTTTAACATTCATTTTTCTTTTTTAAATATTTAGTTAGTTTTAGTTTTCAACACTTACTTTTATAAGATTTTGAGTTATAATTTTTCTCTCCTTCCTTCCCCATCCCCCTCCCCAAGATGCCATGCAATCTGATATAGGTTATACATGTACAGTCATATTAAACATATTTCCATGTTAGTCATTTAACATTCACTTTTAAAAGTTTGAGTTCCAAATTCTCTCCCTCCCACCCCCACCCCTTAAGAAGAAAACAATATGATACCCATTATACATGTGAAATCACACGTAACATATTTCCACATTAGCGACATTATAAAGCAAACAAACAAACAAACAAACCAAAAACAATAAAAAGCAAGAAACTTAAAGTGAAAAAAGTCTGCACTCAGAGTTCATCAGTTCTGCCTCTGGAGGTGGATAGTATTTTTCATTGAAGTTTGTGTGGAACGGTCTTGGATCATTGTCTTGATTAGAGTAGCCAAGTCTTTTACAGTTGATCGATGTTAAAATATCAGCTGTTACCATGTACAATGTTCTCCTGGTTCTGCTCATTTCACTTTGCATCAATTCATACAAGTCTTCCCAGGTTTTTTCTGAAACCATACCCTTGATAATTTCATACAGCATAATAGTGTTCCATCATGTTCATATATCACAGCTTGTTCAATCATTCTCCAATTGATGGGCATCACCTCTTGATTTGCATTAAGAGACTGAGCATTTATCAAATGCATACACTATACCAGTTATTGCTCTAAGAACTTTACAAATATTATGTCATTTGATCCTCATAATAACCCTGGGAGGGAGGTATGATTATTATCCCCATTTTACAGTTGAGGAAACTGAAGAAAATGGAGGCTAAATGACTTGTCCAGGGTCACTCAACTAGTAAGTGTTTGAGGCTGATTTGAACTCAGATCTTTTTGACTTCAAGCCCATTGCTCTATCTACTGAACCATCTTTGAGCAGAGATACTTGAAATAAGAAAATAATATTTCCAGGCACAACAGAGATAAAGAAGGAAGGAGAAAGACCTACAAGGCAATAACATAGAAACTATTAGGAGAGGGAATTCAAAATAGGTACTATCAAAGCTTTAATTCCACGAGGAATTAAGAGACTAGGAAAGAAAGAAATAAGTATAAGACTGTGAATCAAAGAAGAAAAGCCTAGAGTAAACTGAAAGGGAAGAGAATTAATGAAGAAAACTAGGGAAGAAATCCTTTTCAGAAAAGGGCACAGAATTAAAAAAAAACACCTAAAAACAAAAGAAATTAAATGGGGAGACAAGGGGAAATTTACTTGACTTCTTAAGATTTTTGTAAAGGGAAGAGTTAGATAACTAGATAAAAGAATGAGAGAAGAAAGAATAAGCAAAACTCTAAAACTTAAGAAAGGAGAGACAAATGGGAGTTGTGTGTGTGTGGGTGTGAGAGAGAGAGAAGAGAGAGAGAGAGAGAGAGAGAGAGAGAGAGAGAGAGAGAGAGAGAACGCTGAAATGGAGAAGAGAACTTGCATTAAAGTAAGCAAAAGTAACCGGAAAGACAAAGCACGGTCTTTATAAAGGAAGAGAAACAATAAATGTCCTTATTCAGAAAAGAAAAGCAGTATGAGAGACAAATGGAAGAAAAGCAAATCTAAGTCTCATAACTTTAAATGTGAATGGATTAAACAATCCAATAAAATGAAAGGGAGTGACATATTGGATAAGAAAATAAAAATCCACTTTTTCTTGCTTAGAAGAAAAACACCTAAAAAGTAAAGATATATACAGAATACAATCGAATGGGAAACAGGAGAAAAAATAATTTTCTAGACATCAGGTGAATTAAAAAAACCTGGGAGTTCAATAATGATTTTAGATAAAACAAAAACAAAAAATCACAACATAGAGATAAACTAAGAAACGATGTAGAAAGAAACCATGGGAAACAAACTAGTATCAGTATTATACAAGCTTTAGCATCTAAATTTCTAAAGGAAAAGTTAACTGAATTACAATAAGACATGGATGTTAACAATAATAGCAGGAGACTTTAATGTGCCCCTTTCTCAGTTTTAGACAAATCTAACAGAAAAATAAACAAAAATGAAATATGGGATTTAATGAATTGCTGTAGAAACTAGGGCTAAAAGATTTGTGGTATCATCTAAATGAGACTGTTAAAGAATATATCTATTTCTCAATACCATATGGAACTTTACAAAAATTGGCTGTGTTAGGGGCACAGAAATAATGGAAATAAATGTAAAAAGCCAGAAATAGCAAACACATTCCTTACAGATCATAACAGAATGAAAATTAGTCAGTTCAGGTAACACAAATAAAAGATATAAACATAAATGGAAACTCAGTAGTAAAATCCTAAATAATGAGTTATGTCAAAGAACAAATCATAGAAACAATTAATAATTATGTGACATAAAATGATAATGATGAAACCATTATACCAAAATACTAAATTACAACATTTCTCAGATGCAGCTAAAGCAGTCCTCAGGGGAAAATTATTTCCCTAAAAACATGCATTAACAAATTAAGAAAGAAGAGGATTAATGAGCTGAATATGCATTTTAAAAAGTTAGAAAGCCAACAAATAAGGAAACCAAAAATAAGCACAAAATAAGAGACATTAAAAATTAGAGGAAAAATAGACAAATTGGTATCCAATGACTATATAAATGGCAGATGCTTCAATAAGAGTAATACAGTTGATAAACCTTTGGCCAGCCTGATTAAAAAGAATAGGGCAGAAAATCAAATCAACAAAATGACAAACCAACAAAGTGAAATCAAAATAAACCAGAAGGAAAAAAATATTAAAAATTATTAGAACCTACTAAATCTAAGAAAATTGAGAACAAGAATACCTTCAAAAATATAAAATACGTAAACCAACAGAGGGCCGAATACCAATCTTAAAATAACCCAATCTCAGAAAAGGAAGTAGATCTAGCTGTATGGGAGCTACCAAAGGGGGAAAAAATCTTGACTCTGATGGATCTACCAAAGAATTTTTTCAAATTTTTGAAGAACAGTTAACACTGATGCTATACAAATTATTCTCAAAAATCGAGAAATCAGACATCCTACCCAAATCTTTTAAGGGGACAAATACAGTCCCAATAGCTGAACCAGGGAAGAATAAAGCAGAGGAAAACTATAGGTCAGTGTCATCAATGAATATTGATTTAAAATGTAAAGAAAAATGTCAGATGACAGCAATTCATTCAAGAGATCATTCATTATAACCAAGTTATATTTATACAAGAGATGTAAGGACATTAGGAAAATAATAGTTAACATTTATATATTGATTTAAGTTTTGCAAATTGCTACAATATGTTATTTTATATGAAATTCACAATCTCGAGAGTCAATAGATCTCAATAGATCCATTGATTAAGGAAATGCCTTTGACAAAGTACAGTACTCATTTATGCTAAAAACTCTATGAAGTATAGGCTTAAAGGAGGTGGTGTTCTCACAGTCTTTGTGTTGGTTGACCCACATTTAGAGTGCTGAGCTCAGTTCTAGGTACTAAATTGTAGAAGGGACACAGAAAAGCTAGAGTCCAAAGGAAGGCAGCTAGGGTGGTGAAGAGCTTAGAGGTCATGTCATATGGTTATCCGTTGGAGGAGATGGGGTTCTCAGAGAAGACTTAGACGCACCAATGGCTGCAGTTGGTGGAAGTTACAGTCAGTATACACCAATAAGCCTCTGTTAAGATGCTTTGTGCTGTAATGCTAAGATGGAATTTTGCTAAGTGATACAAAAAAAAAAAGACAAAAATATGATCCCTTCCCTCAGGGAGCTCACATTCTAACGGAGCAGACAACCTATCACTAGCCAGGTCCATACAAGTTCCTCCTGTGTATAACATGCTATGATGGGAGAACAGCCTTCCTAACCATGAGGGCTGTCCCAGAGTTCAATGGGTGCCTCAGAAGCGGGTGGGCTCCCCCACTAAAGGTCTTCAAGTAGATGCTGGACCACCACTGGGATGAAATTTTGTAGAAAGATGTTTTATTCAGTTAGGGTTGGACTAGATGTCCCCAAAGGCCCCTCTGACCCTGACATTCTGTGAAGTTTTCTTCCTACCCCATGAAAGCCTGCTCGACATTTGAAGAAGGCGGGCACATCCCCTGGCAGGACTTAGTGCCTGCTTGCCATGTGGCTGTGGGCAGGTCACACCCCTCTGCTGGCACACAAGGGACTGGGATACAGAACCTGCAAACTGGCTTCCAATTCTAGATCCCGTGGAACCCAAGACATTGCCTCAGATGCTGGGGTGATGTTGGTGAAGGCATTGTGGGACCAATTGCAGCCGAGCACAGAGAATGTCAGAGTTAGGGGGCCCATTAGCATATAAGAACAGAGCCAGCTTCTTTTTTGATCCCCTGCCCCTGATCTAATCCCAGACTTCTCAAGAATGCTCAGCGATGGTCCTCAGCCAGAGTGTATCTAGACTAGAGTGAATGGGCCATGGGCCCAGGGCTCTAACTTCGGTGGCCGTGCTCGGAGGAGGTTTCCCACCAGGGGGCACCCTTACTCCACATGGGCATGGTGGTTGCTGGGCCATGTCAGTGTTGGCCTGTGTTGCACATGCCCTGACTGAACCTAAGTCTCCGTGTCTGCCCTTAGGGTCAGGCTGGCTTCTGGGCTGCCTTTCACCAGTTCCACTGACCTGTCCTCAGCCCAGCTACCAAGCTCTCCTTGTCCCAACTGCTTTTGCCCCAAGTTAAATAATCCCCACTTACAGTTGTTAGCTCAGTAGCCAACCTTCCTTCCTTTCTCCCTTCCTTGTGTCCATTCTTCTCTTCCTTCTTTCATTTCTTCCTTCCTTCCTCCCTCCTCTCCTTTCTCCCTCCCCCCTTTATTTCCCTTTCCTCTTCTCTCCTTTTCTCCCTTCTTCTCTTCCTTCCTTCCTTCTTCCCTCTTGCTCTTCCTTTTTCCCACCCTCTCTCCCTCCCCTCTCTCCCTCCATTTTACCCTGTCTTTCTTCCCTTCCTTACTCTCTCCCTGTCTTCTTTCCTTATTCCCTCCCTCCCTTCCTTCCTCTTTTCCTGTCTTTCTTCCTTCTTTCTCTCCTCTTGTCCCTCCTTTTCCCCTCTCTTCCTCCCTTCTTTCTCTACCTCTCTCCTTCCCTCCCTCCCTGTCTTCTTTCCTTCCTCCCTCTCTCCCTCCCTAAGAGGCTAACAGGGCCTGCCAGCAGGCGGGAACACTGTCTATTTTTCACACACAAACCTCAGGCTGACAGCAGGTGGCCGGCTGGGAAACAACTTTGGCTGTGACTGGAATCACAACAAGGCTCCCAGCCTGCCTCTGTGTCCCAGTGTTTATGGCTGCTGAGGATGCTGGATGCAGCCAGCCCATGCCTGCACTCAACCCCACAATCCTTGGGGCCTCTGGTGCCAGCCCCAGTGATTCAGTATTGACGGTCAAAGCCAGGCTACATGGGTTCCTTGGTCCCTGTCTGGTCAGGGCAGAGCTCTCTGTTCAGGGCTGGACCTTTCTTAACTAGAACCCTAGGTCCTTAGAGGAGGAAACCAGGCACCAGGGAGGAGGGGTTGGAGGATGGCTGTGGTATCCAGCATTTAGAGCCAAGAAGGCCCTCAGAGACCAGCCTGAATAAACATTTTATACCTGAATGAACTGGGACTCAGGTAAGGGAGGGTCACACAAATGGTAAGCAGAAGACCGAAGATTTGGACCTGGTCCTTGTGACTCCTGCACATCCAACACAGCACCTTGGCCAGGTGAGTTACTCAGTAAATATTAGTGTGATTGAAAGGACCTTCAAGGTCACCCAATCCCACTGCCTCCTGAAACAGGAATCACTTCTATAATATCCCTTTGAAGTGGCCAGTTGACCTTTGCTTGCATACCCAAAATTGGGAACTCACTCCTTCCTACCCCCCCACGAAAATGTAGTGCTTTTTTGAACAGTTGATTGTAAATATTTGCTTAAATCAAAACTCAGTCAGCGCCCCTGTATCTTCCCATCACAGCTGCTTTTGCCCTATGGGGCCAAATGGAACACGCCTCATCTCTCTTCTACATGACAGCCCTTCAGGAATTGGAAGACAGTGATCATGTCACCCCAATGGAATGGCTGGAACTGGCAGCAGGAGAAATTAACAGGGAATTGGGCAGGTTTTGACAGAGAAAGCAAAGAGAATCTGAAAGCCACTTTTCATATTCTGTTACCCAGTATGGGGCCTGGAATACAGTAGATGCTTAATAAATGCCATCTCAGTTGAATTGGACTCAGAATGGAGATGGTCAGACTCAGGAGGAACACAAGAAATCTCCCAGTCTAATACCTCACATCTCGGTAGCTGTTAGTCACTGCCAAAAGCATCTCCTGGAGGAAGCCTCTCCCAGGACCTGTCCCCTCCAAAGCTACTTAGCATTGACTCTGTATGTCTCAACCGAGATCCCATTGATTAAATTGGAAATGCATGTAATGTTGAGGGACCACAGATGGTCCCATGGGGGCTAGGCCTCTGTGCCCATTCCCTTTCCCAAAAGGGCTCCTCTGCTCTGGACCCAGAAGTATCCAGAGAACTTAGACTCCCTTTCCTCATACACTTTGACTCTTTGGATGAGCAAACTGAGCCCCACAGCGGGGAAAGGTCATACATGAATCCATGGCAGAGCTGGGACTCAAACCCCCATCATCTAATTGTCAGTGTGAGACCTTTTTTGTCATCCCATGATGCCTTGCAGATCTGCATTTTAAGTCAGACTCTTACTGGGCAGTGGAAAGTTTTGCTAGTCGGTTGGAAAACGTCCACCATCGTTAAAGCATTGGTCATGACCTCAGTGACACAAGCGGGTTGTCCTAGTGTGGTGAACATGTATTGTCAGTCTTGAGTGAGGCTGTGACTGTTCCAGCTCACAAGTTCTTCGCTTGGTTCTGACCTCTCAGACATTGGCCCCCAACAGGCTTCTGGTCTGGGAACTGTGAGTAAAAACAGCCCTGTCCTGTTATATTCACCTAGGTCACACAGTCAGAGAATTTTCCCAGTGATCAGAGCCCTCTGAGAACATTGAGTCTAACTCCCACTCATCCAAAAATCCTTTCTACCCTATCTTAGACAGCTGTCCAAGCACACAGAAGGTGCTTAATTTTTTTATTGATTGACTGGCTGATGAGGTTTTCCTCCAGCCTCCCCCTGAAGATCTTCAGGGAAACAGAACTCACAACCTTTTGAGGCAGTCCCTTCCACTCCAGGCCAGCTTTGATTGAGAGGAGGTTTTTCCTTCATTGAACCTTAACCTGTCTCTGGTGCTCCTGGTTCTGATCTCTAAGCAGAACAAGGCTGATCCCTCCCTCTGCAGGACAGCCCTTCCCATACTTCCCAGAATCATCGTATTGGTGGGAACCTCCGAATCCTCCGAGTCCCACCCATCCCTGACCAAGAACTCCCTCTGTAACGTCCCAGATGGTGATTCAGCCTTCACTGAGAGAGATCTCCCTACCTCCTGAAGTGGCCAATCCCCGGAAGCACTCACACTTAGGAAGTTTGGGGGTTTTTTCCCTCACCAATGCATTTTTGCCTTTCTCTGTATCTTAGCTCAGCGCCCGGCATAAAATACATGCTTAATAAATGCTTCTTGTTGTTATGGTTTATATGGCGTATTCCTGTGGCAAGATCCCTCCCCTTTCTCCTTCCATTGATCCTCACCCATAGATTCTCCACCACAATTCCCCTTTCTTGCTGCTGAATGTCTTCACCGGTCACACTCAGCAAATAGTGCTATCCCGCCGCCCTCATTTTTCTGTTCTTTTCTTTTCTGAATTCCCTTCTGAAGCTACAATCTGGTCATAAGTCTTAGCCCACCAAGTCTGTTCAGTTGGATTTACCACCTCGCCTTAAGGTCCCTGGTTAATCTTATTATCACCCCAAACTTGGGCCATTAGCACACAAGCACCTGAGGACAGGCTTATTGCTTATTCCCTTCTTGGATACTGCCTCTTGTGAATTACTGACCCTCGTCCTGGGCTGTGCCGGCTCCTTTCTGTGCTCTCCGCTTTGGCAGAGACAGGTTGGTGAGTGTCTCATCTTCCTGTCATTTTTGGCTTAGAATCTTCTTAATCAATTGTGTGACTGCAGTTAAATCCCTATGTACCAGCCCTCATCAGAGATATTCCATCCTGGCCAAGAGGCTGTTGTCCTCTCTTTGAAGCCTTGAGGCAGAAATCCAAACCTTCTTCTCAGATACCATTTTCTTAACTAACTGTTCACTTCCTGGATATTCCTTTCTCTTCTTCTCTCCCTATATTGGACCAGAAATCGTGATGAAAACACCATCTGGGCCTTCTGTAAATTCTTCAGCTCCCTGCCCAGAACTTTAGAGTCATTCGCAATGCTTTCTAGCTTCCTACTGGAGAGGCCATGTGCTTTCCTGTGAATCACCCGAGAGTCAGAAATGGTCATCATCTTCAGCAGATCCGAGGCAGCTCTCTGTGCCACCCCAGAGGCAGGCACCAGGAGAACAGGAGAACCCTCAGTCCCTTCTATCAGGCCCACAGAGAGCTGGTATTTCAGTCTCCCTTAGAAGGGATGCACCCACCTCCAGGCTTATCTGCTTCCGACCATTGGTGCACAGTGTTACACCAGATGCCACTTCAGTCAATCAGCAAGTGCTTGCTGAGCCCTTCAGTGTGCCCGGTGCTGTTTCTCCAGGAGCTTACATTCTGATGGAAAAGACAACATGTATATAAGTCAGCATATTTAAGTAGGATACATGCATATGTCTTCATCATTCCTTGAGCTACAAGACACTTCTGAGGGCCTAGCTTTACTATGTATAGGAGAAGGGCCATGCCCTGTTGCTGTTGAGCCATTTTCAGTTGTGTCCCACTCTTTGTGTCCCCATTTGGGGGTTTTCTTGACAGAGACACTGCAGTAGTTTGCCATTTTCTTCTTCAGCTCATTTTACATAGGAGGAAACTGAGGCAAACAGGGTGAAGTGACTTGCCCAGGGTCACACAGCTAGGAAGTATCAGAGGCTAGATTTGAACTCAGGAGGATGAGTCTTTCTGACTTCAGGCCTGGCACTCTATCCACTGCACCCCCTAGCTACCCCATACCATGTCCTTAGCACCAAATATTTATCAAGCTTTCTCGTCCCTTTCTCGACCTCTGCCATATTCTTCCAAACTCAAACATCTTAATCACACAACCAACTGTTCACTGGCCAAAGCCTTCTGTTTTACCTTCAGCTAGGAGCATCAATGAACATAAAAAACCAAACCTCTAATATCTTCAGTTTCTCACCCGGCACTTTACTATTTCACTCCAGAAACTTTTATGTTCAAACAGATTGAACTTAGGAAGTTTTTGGAAAATGCATGAACCTTCTCCCTTGCTCCCTGGGATCACAGAAGCACAGACTGAGAGTGAAATAAATGAAAAACCCTGAGAAGACAGAGTTTCTGGGTAATTAATAAATTCATTAATTAAACCAGCTAATAATCAATAAACTGGTGGTCAGTGGTTTCTCTCTAACCGAAGATGATCCATGGAGAGCCTGAAAGCTTTAAATAACCCTTGAATGGGAATTCTCTTTACAACTGAAAATCAACCCTGATTGGTGGGCATTTAATGAGGAGGTGAGCTAAAAATCTTCAGCTCCTCCTGCTGAGAATGTGGCTTGATGGGAAGATCCAGCAGCTTCCAGCACTCTGGACAGTGGCAGCCATCTCCATCCAGACCACTCTGGCTGGTTCTCTCCTTCACAAGCTGGGTCACCCTAAATTCTAATAGAAGGATGCAAGGGCAAGGTCTCCTTTCCCCAGAGTAAGGACTCACCCAGACTGGATTCTATTTATACTCTAAATATAAATTTGTTCTCCTAGTTGGATGGGGTCCCACCTGGGGTCTCACCCAAGATTGAAGAGCATGTTCCTTGAGGGCTGTAGCAGCAAGCACCCCAAGCGCGTCCTCAGGGTTTGCAGCTACCACAGGTTCTTGGATCTGCTTTGTCAAAGGAAAGCAACTCAAAATGGGTTAACAAGCCCACTTTAATCAGTCAGACATATATCGTTTACCTTGTTCAGGAGAAAAGGTCAGCACCCTGAACCTCAAAGTATACAGGCATAATTATCAAGACAGAAACATCAAGTAGACAGATTTCCAAACTGTCCAACCATTACATCCATACCCAGTCAACATCTGGGTTTCCACATTCTGGGTTTTTCAAAGCCGGGGGACTCTCAACAACGGCTTCCCAGAATTCAGATCAAATCACAGAACACTTCTCAATGTGAGTCCCAAAACAAAGCTACACATCAGGGCTTATATAGCCTTCTCCTGGCTCAGAGAATGTAACAACCTTATTGACTCACTGGCCAATCAAGAAGTATCTACTGAAAAACAAGCCTCCCTCCCCAGGCTTCTGGTGCACTTTAGCCTAGGGGCAGGGAAGATCTTTAAAATTTACATTCGCATTACAAGGGCTCACTCATGTCCTTTCAGAGACTGACTTTACCAAGAGCTGGGCCTTAATGAAGAAATTGAGGAGAAAAGCCTGTATCTCGATTTAATAACTGGTTATTATATAATGGTAAAATAATAATTTCTCTCAAGAATTTGGAGAGATCTTAGTGGTCATCCAGTCCAACACATACACAAAAGGAATTCTTACTCTAACAAGTGGGCATCTGTCTGCCCAGGGCTGCCATGTCTGAGTTAGTCCCATGCATAGGCAGGAAACAGGAAATAGAATCAGGAAGGAAAGACTAGTATTTAAAAGGAAAGGGGACTAGATTTTCCCTGACTTTATTCCAACAAAAGAGCTGGAATCTTTGAATCATCAAATATTACAATCTCATAAGTGGAAGGGACCTCAAAGGCATCTAGTCCAGCCTCCATACTACTCGTGTGTACATGTGCATGAACACACACACACATAAACACACACTCTCACACAGACTCATACACATACACTTATACACACTCACACACACATACATACACACATACTCATAAATATACACACATACCCTTATACATATACACACATATACACACACACTTATACACACACACTTATACACACATACACACATACTCACACTCACATAAACACACTCACACTCATACACACACACACACACACACACACACACACACACACTCTGTGTCTGTCCCCCTCTAGAGCCCACCCATCATTATCACAACTCAGCACAGCTTTGGTGATAGTCCTTGTTTCTGTGAACTACTTCAGTCTTCCTTAGCCACCCCTTAAAACTTGAATCCCTCAGAGAGCTCCTCAGGAAGATGCTTGGGTGTTCTTGGCAACTACCCATGACGGGGAACTCGATGTCCACTGAGGGAATCCATTCTGTTGTTGGAAAGCTCAGATTATTAGGAGTTCTCCTTGGAACGAAACAGAAAAGTGGTTCCCTGTGACTCCTCCTCCCCAACCCAACTTCTGGTTCTGCCCTGTGGGGCCACACAGAATTCATCTAGAACATCTGTCTCATGACTATCAGGCAGCCCAGTGTCCCCATCCTAGCTACTTGGCTTGGAAACAGAAACCCTAAGACAGGATCATCTGTGCCCATGATTGTGACTGGACACAGTCTGGATTTATGGTTTTCATTCCAGATCATTCTAGATTAGTATGGACTTTGTGGAGGGTGGAGGTGAGCAGGCAGGCCATGAGCTCTACCCCTAGGCATGCCTCACAGGCCACAGTTCCAAGCAAGTCTCGAAAACCCTTCCTTCCCATCACTAATCTAGTTTACAGCCTCCCTGCTCACTCTCAGGCCATTTATATTAATCCTAAACTGAATATTGACTAGTGTGGGGACACTAGTGTAGGGGGCAGCTAGGGGGCGCCATAGTGCACAGAGCGCTGGGTCTGGAGTCAGGAAGACTCATCTTCTGGGTTCAAATCCACCCTCTGACTCTTAATGGCTGTGTGACCCTGGGCAAGTCACTTCACCCTCTGTCTCAAGTTTCCTCATCTATAAAATGAACTTCAGAAGGAAATGGCAAACCGCTCCATAAAACCCTCAACAGGGTCACAGAGTCACACATGACTGACATGACTGAACAATAACAACAGCAAATGTCAAATTTTAATGATTCAAAATTCAAGCAAGATTCACAGGAATCCGAACACTTGGATACAGCCTGATGCCGGCCTCACTCTTACCAAGGGTGTGACAGCAGCAGCGTCCTCTTTTCATGAGACAAGCTGACCATCCATGAGCCTGGGGCCACCCTTTGTGCTGTGCATGTATCAGACTTGTCTTGTGTTTGAATCTCACCCTCCACCTCCTCTGTGATGTCCATGGGACAGGGACCATGCTTTTTCTGAACTCTGTATCTTCCCCAGAAGCTAGCACAGTGCTAGGCACACAGGAGACAAGTAAGAAATCCATCTAGTCCAGGGTGCCTTCAGAGTCTGCTTTGAAGAGAGGCCCTAGGAAAAACACATGCCCCATGTTTCTGCATAAAGGCCAGAGACTCCTTTCAGGCGTGGCTGTAGGACGTGTTCAAGTCCTGCCCCACTTTGAGCAGGTCTATGGGAAAATCAATGCCAGCTCAGACATAAGCAGGGGCCTGTGGCCATCCCATCCTTCAGTTTGAGCCCTACAACAGTCCTGCGAGAGAGCTAGGAAGGACGTCCTGTCCCCGCTGTGCAGAGAAAGCACCGCCTGGACGTGCGCACTTGCTCTGGATTAACAATGAACCCTGTGGATCCCAGGTCTTCTGAATCTCAGTGCAGGATGCTTTCCCTGGCACCTCACTATAGCCTAGGACTTAGCTAGGCCCGAGGTGCCCCCACACTGACTTCTTGTGCAGGGGACTGTCCATGGAACCCACTCCCACCTCAGCCTTCTTCCCTCAGAAAAGACCTACCCAGGGATACTGTGGGCCCAAGTCCTTTTAGTCTCCTCAGGATGCTTGTCTCTGTCTCTGCATGCTCCTCCCTCCCTCTGTCTCTCTCCCTCTCTCTGTCTCTCTCTCCTCTCTCTGTATCTGTCTCTCTCTCCTTCCTCTCTCTATCTCTATCTGTCTCCTTCCTCTCTCTGTCTCTCTCCTTCCTCTCTCTATATCTCTGTCTCTCTCTCTCTCTGTCTTTCTGTCTCTCTCTCCTCCCTCTCTCTGTCTCTGTCTCTCCTCTCTCCCCCCCTCTCCCTCTCCCTCCTTAGATAGCCCTGCCTCCCCATCCCACACAGCTCTGCTCTCTGTCTCTCTGTGTGTACATGCATGTCTGTGGTCCCCTCACTGGTGTCTTTGCCTTTCTTGTCTCTGGCCCACCCCTACCTCTTTCTATTCCTCTTCTCTCACTCTGCATCTCTTTGCCTTCCTATCTATCTCTACTTCTCCCTTCCACTTCCTTTTTCTTCACTTCTTCCTTCCTTCCCTCTTTATCTCCCCAACTCCCCTTGCCTCTTGTGTGTGTGTGTGTGTGTGTGTGTGTGTGTGTGTGTGTGTGCGCGCGCGTGTGCATGTGCTGTCTCTCTATCTTTCCTCTGGCCTCTCTCCTTCTCCCCTCCTTCCTTCTATCTCCCCATCTCTCTTTCTCCATCTCTGCATCTTTCCCAGCCTTGCTATCTCTAGATGTGTTTCTGTTCTTCCTGTAGCTTTCCTTCTCCCTGGCTCTGTGTCACTCTCTGTCCCCCTCCCCTGAGGGCCATGTGTCTGTTTGTCTTTGTGTGTCTCCCTTTATCTCTCAGTGCAGGAGCCCAGGCTGATACCTGGTGCCAGGCTCTACTTCCCACTGAGTGACCCCACCTTACTAACTTCAGGGAGCAAGGAAGGCGCGGAGGGGATAGGGGGCAGAGGGGAAGGAGCCACACACCAGGTATTATCGATGAGCCTGCATCACAGACTAGGATCTTCATGTTAGGAGCTCAGGGAAGTGGAACATTTTTGTCATGGACTAAGAAAATACTGAGCCTGTACTGGGAAAGGAGCCAGCTCAGAGTCAGGAGACCTGAGTCTGGAATATGGCTCTGGCACGTGCTAGCTGTGGGACCTTGACCTGAACCTTAGTTTTCTTATCTGTCAAATGGGGATAATAATATATAAAACTGCCTCTCCTTTCCCCCCACCCCAGATTGTTGTCAGGTTGTAAATCTCTAAGTTCTGTGTAGACAGGAGTGAGGTTGTCAATGGGATCCAATGGGGGTGGGGGGGGAGGAAGAAAGGAGAGGAGGAAGGAGAAGGGGAAAGAAAAGGAAGGGAGGGAAGGGGAAGCAAGGGAAAGGGAAGGAAAAGGGAGGAAGGGGAAGGAAAAAGGGAAGGGGAAAGGAAGAGAAGGAACACATTCTCTGATCTGTGTTCTAAGAATCCTTATAATACTGAGATTTCACATTCTATGTTCTAGAGCCTCTCCCAATGCTGACATTCTCTGGTCTATGTTTGAAGGTTCCCATTTCTTGTGTTTGGGGTCTGTTCTAAAGACCCTCCCGTCTCAGGCAGTCTGTGTTTTCTTTCTGATGCTCCCTTGCTTGCTGTGTGTGGGAACTGTCTCCTACTGGGGCTGGCTTCCTTAGGGATCATGAGTGTCCCTTCACTGGACACCTTCACAAGGTTCCCTCCCAGCTCTGATGTTCTTAGAAACTTCATTTCTAGGCAGAATCTCACATTCATTCAGTTGTTCAGCAAACATTTCTGAAGTACCTGCTATGTGCTGAGCCCCATACTTGGCAATGGAAGAGAACAGAGACTAGAAACTTTGATGAGTTCATATCTGCCCTCTTGGAACTCTCAGTTCAGAAGGGGAACAGGGCACGGACACAAATGACCGACCGGACAATACATGGGATTATATAAGATCATGGGAGGGGGGAGCACGGTGCCTTGTGATTACAGTTCTGGGATTGGATTTTAACTCAGTGACCTTGGGAAAGTGGCAGCCTCTCTGATCCTCAGTTTCCCCATCAGTAACATTTAAGAGTTAGATTGGACCAAAGGGGACAAATTCTGCTGCAAAATTCTCCGGTGTGATTAAGAAAATAAATAAAAGCACAACACCACATAGATATTGTTAATTGTGGTTTTCTAAGTGAATGTGGGACCTTGGGGATCTGTCTGAGTTTGACACACCTAGATTAGGTGATAAGAACATATGCTATTTGTGGCTGGGGGCACAGAGGACGGACCATGATGGATGGGTTGGGATATACAGCATTGGAAAGAACTTCTACACTGATGAGATCGAGTTTTCCTGTGAGGCTTTTGGAAGAAGCTTTAGAGGAGAAGAGGTTTGGAGCAGTCATTGAGGAGGATGGAATAGAGAGGAACAGACACATGCAGCAGTGAGGGATGATTTGAGAGGATACACTTCTACAGAGCCCCAGGGAGAACCACATTAAATTTAGGTTTGCCTCATGTCCACTGTCTTCCCACAAAGGGAAGTAGAAAGGCACTCAGTGTATAATGTAGATCAGGTATGGGGCAGCTATTTATTTTCTCCCCACAAAGGAAATGCCTAAAACATGGAATACTCACAAATGTATATTGACAAAGATTTAATCAAGAATCAGTAATGTATAACTACTATTAGACTGCTGAATAAGTCCTCATGAATGGATGGATCCCTATGTTCCAGGCACCAGGGATACAGAGACAAAACCAAACAGGCTGTTTCCGAGAAACTTCCATTCTACTAGATCTAAAATGCTGTTTTCACTGCCTCTTGCTGCCTTTCAGATCAAGAAAAACAACAATAACGACAATACTAGGCATAAGTCCAGTCACACAGGGAATCAGGGAGCAGCAGAGCGGAGCCCTGGGTCCTGTCTCTCAGCTTTTACTTCAGGGTTCTTTGCTGAACAATGTAGTGGGATGAGAGTGTCTCAGGAGACGATGGAAAACCCATTTCCTCTCTTGGCTCTGGGAAGGGGGGGGAGTGAGGGGAGGGAGAAAAACTGACTCCACAGTTAAATTGTGTTGAAAATATGCCCCGAGGTGGTTTTAATTTTATTGGTACTGATTTTAATCTCCTCTCAAGTCCCTGATGGCAAAATGAGCTGTGGGCCTGATGAGGCAATGGCCCCTACTTTGTTAGTAGGCTTTAATTAAAATCCTCAAGCTACTATAGGGAGGAAAGAGAGGGAGTGGGTTTTATACCTTTTGTCATTCTCTTGCTCACAAGTTATAAGGAAAGACTCAGTCTTCTCTAGAGAATAATGCTGGCTGTGATCTAATCCAACCAGAGCCATTGAATGTTTGAGATGGGAGGACCCTTAGAACCCAGGATGGCAGAGAACTGGAAGGGATCTTAGAACAGGGAATGTCAGAGCTGGGAGGGCTCTTAGAACAGGGGATGTCAGAGCTGGGAAGGGCCTTAGAACAGAAAATGTCAGAGCTGGGAGGGGTCTTAGAACAGTGGATGTCAGAGCTAGGAAGGCCTTAGAACAGGGAGGGACTTAAGGAAACACCTAGAACACAGACCATAGAATAATATTGTTAGAGATAAAAGAAAACTTAAAATGATCTACTCAGACTTCCTCATTTAATATATGAGAAGCAGAATCGGCTACAGTCACACCTAAATCTGATGAAGGAGTCAGGATTAGAACCAAAGTTTCCTTCTTCAAAATCAAGTTCTGGGCCTCAGTCTCTCCATCTGTAAGCCAACAAGGCTGACCTGGGCTATGCAGGTGACCTCCAAGCTGCCTCCAGGCTCTCATATTGTCCGATCCTCATTACAGTCTGACCAGAAGCATTTTTCACTGTCTCCCTTCTAGCCCCTTTCCCCCTCTGCCCATCACCAAAAGCTCAGGGGAAAGACAGGCAATTGAAAGAAATAAAAAAGCAAAGATGACTTTTATAGCACTCCTGGTCAATCATTCTGTCTTTCACCTATAAAGCTGAAAATGATGGGTTTAATATCGCTCAGCGTGGGTGGAGGCCTGTACATCTCTTCACAGTCTGCAGTACTTAGAGATGGACAGTCACAGATTCATTATTGGCCACCTAATAAAGGCTTTGGATCTTCTGAAGGTTAAAATATCAGTGAAACCTGGTCAAATGTGGGAAACTTCTCAGATAAAAGCTAGAAGAAAAGATGTCAGATATGGGAGGAGGTCTTAGAGTGGAGAATGGCAGGACAGGAAGAGCCCTAGAACATAGAACTTGGAATGGCAGAACTAGAAAGGATCTCAGAACATATAATATGGGTTATCAGCACTTAAAGGGGGTGGTCTTAGAATACAGAGTAGAGAATGCTGAGCTAGAAGGAGCCTTAGGACAGAGAAAAGAGAACATGGGGGCTGGGAGAGATGGTCATTTAGGCCAAATGCCTCATGTGACAGGTGAAGGAGGAGGGGCTTCTGAGACCAGGATCTTAGAGGTAAAAGAGCCGAAAAGCCCAGGATGGACAGAGAAGGTTAGAGGGAACACTCTGGGCCAGCACCTGATGTCTCTCCTGACTGACTCTCTGAACTTGTCTGCCTGCATTAATACACAGCCTTGTTATTTACACTCTACCCTCTGTCACTGTTAAACCCTCCAGGAACCAGATGCCTTAACCCAGAAAAATTGCACCTAAGTCCCTTAGGGGGTGCTAGAACCAGAACAGTTTCTACTGCCAGGAGAGGGGCAGGGTCTCCTCCCTCGTGTTCTCTAGGCTGCGGGTCCTTCACAGGCCATCTGTCTCCTCCAGGTCACTGACCTTCTCTCTCTCTCTCTCTCTCTCTCTCTCTCTTCTCTCTGTCTGTCTGTCTCTCTGTCTCTGTCTCTCTCTGTTTCTCTCTTTGTGTCTCTGTCTCTTTCTCTCTGTCTCTCTTTCTGTCTCTCTGTGTCTCTCTCCCTCTCTTCTCTGTCTGTCTCTATCTCTGTCTGTCTCTCTGTCTCTGTCTCTCTGTCTGTTTCTGTCTCTGTCTGTCTGTCTGTCTGTCTCTTTCTATCTCTCTGTGTCTTGGTCTCTGTCTCTCTCTCCAGAAAACTAGCCTGGAGTTCTACATTGATATCCATGCTCACTCCACCATGATGAATGGCTTCATGTATGGCAACATCTTCGAAGATGAGGAGAGATTCCAGAGACAGGCCATCTTCCCCAAGCTCCTGTGCCAGAATGCTGAAGACTTCTCTTTTGTAAGTTGTCCTCTCCTGCCCTGAGGTCCCTGTTTGAGCTCCCATCTTCAGTTCAATTCACATTCACACAAGTGTTCATGCCCATTCTATTATGAGTCTTGGCAAGGAATGGGGTAAATACTGTTGGAAAGCATGGTCTGGGCAAGGGGGTGGAGGTAGACCTGAGGAGCCCATAGGAAGCTTAGCTGGTCTTCCCTGGCCTGGAAGCCTGACTCAGCTTGGGAGGACCTGTGCTTTAAGAACATGAAGGCATTCACTTACTGGTATTTTGATCTTTCTGATGGGGGTTGTGAGGCCACATCAGAGGAGATTAGCTACTGATTTAGGAAGAGAAGTATTAGAAGAGACTTTGAAAGGAGAGTGCACCCCTCATCCAGTGGCCCCTCTCTTCTGATCTACTGAGTGGGTGGGGACTCTGAGATCTCTCTTGGACAAAACCTTAAAGTATAGAGAACAGTAACCCAAAGCTCCTCTTATGCCGCCCCGGAAGCATCAACACATGAAATACGTTGTGGGATTGCTGAGCAGCCATTTCACCTTCACCTTCCCTCAAAGCCCAGTCCGGAAGGAAAAACAGGTTTTAGAAGAAAGAAGATGAGGACAGGTTTTGGACCTTGTTTGGGACTAGAGAGGGATGTGGGGGAGATGTCCTGGAGGCAGCCAGAGATGCAGAATTAGAGCTTATGAAAGAAGCTGGAGATCCAGGCCCAAGAGGCATCTGCATGGAGGTGGCCATCAATGCCAAGGGGGAAAATGAGAGTTCTATCAATGTGGATCTACAGTGAGAGAAGAGAAAAGGCTATTGAGGGAGCAAGACATAGGGAAAAGCAGGAGGAGGAGGAGGAATCATGGGTCATATGGTAATCAAGAAAGATAATCCCTGTAAAGCTCTTTGCAAACTGAAAATCACTGCATAATACATTGGTTATTATCATAATTTTTATTCTTGCTGAGCCTCAGTTTCCTCATCTGTAAAATGAAGAGGGCATTAGATAAACATGAAGGGGCTTTCCAACTTTAAATCTAGGTACCTAATGAAGAGTTGAGTTGTTAAACTCATAGGTTTTTAGACACTGGTTTAGACTATAAACTCATTTGTAATATCTTATAGAGGATGAGAGAAGATTTATAATGCTACCTCATAAAACAAAAAGAGTGGGGAGAAAAATTGGCTTAAAAAAGGTTTGGTGAGAAACTCAACTAAGGGACATCACCACAGGGCATTTAAGGATGAACCTGGAAGGCCCCCAAACAAACAAAAGGTGGAAAAGATCTGCAAATGTGTTGATAAGAAGTTCTCTTCAACATCAAGGACAGTGGAGTCACCAAACCTGAACGTGATTTTAAGAGCTGAAAGAGACTTCAGCATCTATCTGGTCTAATCTATACACAAACGAGTTCCCATTTTAATATACCTGTTAAGGTGTCGTCCAATCTCTGCTTGAAGATCTTTAAGGAGAGCAAATCCATTTCCTCTTGAGGCAACTCATTCCACTTTTGGATACTGTTAATTGTTAAGACACTTTTCCTGACATCAAACCTAAATTGTCCTCCGCAGTTTCCACCCACCATTCCTGATTTCGTGCTCTGGAGACAAATGGAACAAATCTTCTATTCCATGTCAGCCCCTCAATTACTTAGACACTATCATGTTCTCCCTGAACCTTTTCTCCTTCTGACTAGATATTCTTATAAGTCATGGACTCACGACTTCTTGGCTGTCCTTCTCTGAACACTTTCCAATTTATCATAACCTTATTCAATGAGCTGGCCATTAATATCAGGCAAGGCAAAGCAGTAGGGAGATGCCCACCAAAAGCATTCACTTAAAATTGATGTAGAGGAGAGATGGTGTAGAGTCTAAGTCAAAGAATTATTTTCTAGAGATCAGGTGTTCTTAACCTAGGGTCCCTGAACTTAAAAAAATATATTTTGGTGATTATATTATCAATCAAAATGACTTCCTTTGAAATCTATATATTTTATTTTATGCATTTCTACAGATTATTCTGAGATGGGGCCCATACATTTCACCAGCCTGCCCAAGCGATCTGTGGCACAAAAAGGTTAAGAATCCTTGTAAATGCATAGCGAGGGCTAGAGGCTTCACATGTTTCTGTTTAAGATGACATTGTCCTGGTTGTATGAGACCCTAGAATTCAGCAAAAGCTCTTGAATGAAATCTATGGTTATCCTAATGAGTTTGGTCTAAACATATCTACACATGAAAAACCAAGTGGAGAAAGAATTCACACCTAGACAGGGGTGCAGCTGGGCAATTCTTAGAGCTTTCCATCAGCCTTTGGGAAATTGGGGAGTTCTCAGTGAATCAAGGTCCAGTATTTATCAGTGGCTCAAAATGAAGAATCACAGTCTCTGAAGAATTGAAAAGGGGCAATAGAGAGTTCCTGGTGGTGTGAGGATCCTATCAGAACAAAGAAAAGTGGAGGGAAGGATGTCATGGAAGAAGTGGATGAAGGAGAAAGAAGAGAGGCTAATGATATAGGGAAAGCAAGGGATGCTTGGTGGGCAGCTTACATCTTCCAGGGGATCCTTCCTGCGGCAAGAGGAAGTGGAGAAACCCCTGGCTTCTTGGAGGGACTCTTTATGACAAAAGAAGACCAGGGAATGGGCACGTAAGGATGGGTCAAGATCTGTCACTGAAGGAAATGTCCACATTGACCAACTCCCAGGTCTAAGTGAATAAATGGACAGTAGGAGAAGTAATTTGCCTGTTTTCTCCCTCATTAGACTGTAAGTTCCTTGAAAGCTGGGGCTGCTGTTTGCCTTTCTTCATGTTCCTGGCACATAGTAGGCATTTAACAAATGCTTGTTGACTTGACTTTGACTTTTGAGAAAAAAGAGCCTTTGATAGTAAAAGGTTTGCAGGCCCATGGGCAGACCTGGAATCAGAAGCCCTGTCTTCCTCTCTCCCTGCCATCATCCAAGGGACACATGGGGCCTCACCCTGGCCAAGGACAATTTTATACACCCACCTTCTCAGCACCTGTTTTACCCCGAGATACAACCAAGACCCATTGGTTCAATGCCAAACCTGTTACTTCTTCCTTTTCTAATCGATGGTGATAGTATTGAGAAGAATTTGTGCCTAGTCTGTGGTTGAGCCTTCTGAGCTTGAATTGGTCTGATCAGCCGCAGTCAGACACACTATGCAGTGACCCCAACATAGTCATGTCATGATGGTCCTTTTCAAGCACAAGGGACAACAGCCAACCAATCTGGAAGGATGTTAGACACCGTATGGGTTTGTAGATGAAGAAATTGAGTCTTGGAGAAGGAAGCATCATACCTAGTCTCACAGGTAGTAAATGCTAGTGCTCAGTTCACACCCAGATACCCCCCACAGTGTTTATTGTGCTCCCTTCCCCTACCTACCCTCACACCGCCCCCCCCCCAGCCCCAGCTCTCCCAATCGCTGGCCTGACATGAAAATGATCAGTCCCCTTTATCTGCCCACAGTCCAGCACATCCTTCAACCGGGATGCAGTGAAGGCAGGAACCGGCCGGCGCTTCCTGGGAGGGCTGCTGGACCACACCTCCTACTGCTACACCCTCGAGGTGTCTTTCTTCAGCTACATCATTGGGGGTACTGCAGCGACTGTGCCCTACACCGAGGAGGCCTGTATCCTTTCCAGGGCTGCCTGCACCTGTGGGCAGGACCAAAGACCAGGACCAGGTTGACTCCAGGTTTCACTTGGGTAAAGGGCTGAGCTTGGGAGGACAATGTTTGTGCCTGTGGAGGCTGTGAGAGCCCACCCAGTGATGACCTGAAGGCTACCTTACTCACCCCCTAAAACACAATTGTTTTATGTGAGTCAGCTGAGCTTGGCACTAAACTTGGCAAGAACTGCTCTGTCACTCAGATCCCTAAACCTAAGATCTCTTTCCTCTCCCCAGCCTTCCCCTCTCCCCCCCCATCCATTTTTTCCCCTCCCTCTTCCCCTGTTCATCTCTTTTCCTCTCCTCTCCTTTCTGCTCACCTCTCCTTTCCTGTCCTGTCCTGTCCTCCCATCTCCTCTCCTCTCTCTTTGCCTCCCATCTCCTCTCCTATCTCTCCCTCCCTCCCCCTTCTTTTCTTCTCCTCTCCTTTCTCCTTTCTTCTCCTCCCCTCCTTTCTGCTCACCTCTCCTTTTCTGTCCTGTCCTCTCCTCCTCTCTTATCTCTCCCTCCCTCCCCCTTCTTTTCTTCTCCTCTCCTCTCTCTCCCTCCCTCCCCCTTCTTTTCTCCTCTCTTCTCTCTTCCCCTCTCCTCCCCTGCTCACTGCTCACCTCTCCTTTCCTGCCCTCTCTGCCTCCTGTCTGCTTCCCTCCTCTGCTCCTCTCCATCCTAATTCTCCCTTCTTTCCTCTCTTCCATCGTCCTTCAGATTTTCAGAGCTGAAGAGGGCTCAGAGGCCTCTAGCTGCCTTCCACCCCCTCTAACTCTGATTGAAGACCTTTTTCAGAGTAGCCTAAGATCGCCTCAGCTTTCTGGCTGCCCTTTCTCACCACTGATTCATGGGGAGTTTATGGCCCACGATGAACCCCCAGATCTTTCAGACACCTGCTGTCTGGCTCCTATCCTTGCAAAACTGACGTTTGGAGCCTGTCATCTCTTTATAAAGGGAGTGCACTGCTGAATTACAAACCCTGTGATGTACCTACATAGAAACAGTCACCTTCTGACCCAGTCCCTTCTGCAGCCCCGCTTCTCTCCTCTGGACATTCTCCAGCTTATCCCTCTCCTTTCTAAAAGGGGAAGGTCATAGACAGAGATACAAGCATGATATAGGACATCTGTGGGCATAGGAAACCCAGGATGAGTTTAGGACCAAACGCAGGTTCCTACTGGCCACCCACTAACAGCCTCAGCGCTCAGCAAATCTCTCCATCCCTGGCCATCTGCTGGGTTTCCATGGCAGCCAGAGGCACAGGTACCAAGGCAGACAGTCAGTGCTATAAAATGATTTCAGGGCACTGTAATTCTCCACATTGACGGCCTTCCACGTTACGACTGTAAACTGGACAGCCCCTAGTCAAAGCCTTGGTGACCTCGGAGCTGGGGGATGGGCCAGAGGGGAGGGGATGGCCAGGGGCCTACTGGGCAGGTCTGCTTCTCCATGATGGACCTCTGAAATAATGACTCAGGGTCCTGCCAAGCTTCTAACCAAGAACTGGGTGAGGTGGTCCTAGGATCGAACAGGAGAAAGAGATGCAGTGGCCATCAGATCCAACCATCTCGTTTTGTAAATGAAGATGTACAGATTCCTCTTCAGGCCTCTGTCTATGTCTTTTGAGCTCCTGGAGGACAAAGATCAGTTTTTCTTCCCTTCGCCGTGCCCCCTCCCCCAATACTCGGCTCATAGGGAGCTGAGAAATGGATCTAAATTTCATGCCTGGGTCTAACTTTAATTGATTGTATGACTTTGGATATTCAACTCTCTCTTCTTGGGTCTTTGGTTTCCACTGATAAAATGAGGACAGATGAGGGTCTCTAAGGTCTTTCTAGGCTCTACCATTCCATGTTCTTAGGACCTTCCCAGGTCTGAGATCTGGTTTTCTAATACTTCTCTCATCTCTGACATTCTCTGTTCTAAGACCCCTCCCAGTCCTGACATTCCCTGTTCTAAAGCCTCTCCCAAACTCTGACATTCCTTGTTCTAAGGCCCCTCCCAGCTCTGACAACCTCTGTTCTAAAGCCCCTCCCAGTCCTGACATTCCCTGTTCTAAAGCCCCTCCCATCTCTGACCTTCTCTGGCTCTTTAAATGACTGTAAATGAAGAGAAGAATGGAGGTAGCAGGGAGAGGTCTTGGTAGCAGACTGGATGTGTGGCAGGGCCCAGAGTGAGAAGTCAGAGATGGCAGCAGAGGCTGTGAGCCTGGCTGCCTGGAGGGATTGTGGTGCCCTTGCTAATAATGGGAAAATTAGGAAGAGGGATGGGTTTGGGGAGAAATATAAAGTTCTGTTTGAGGAGGCAGGAGCTTGGTGCCCCAGGGAGGTCAGTGAGGATATCATCCCCTCCCTTCCCATCACTGCCTTGGAGTTGAAGACGCAGGAGTAGATGGGCAAGATGGGCTGCTCCCGCCCACCCCTGACTCAACCTCCCTCTTTTAGGGACAAAAATAACTGGTTCTGGAAGCAAGTAATGACAATTCCACTCCATTCAATGCCACGAGCATTTATTAAGTGCCTAATGTGTATAAGACCCTGGGCACTGCCCCAAAGGCCATGCAAAACAGGGAGGAGACCTCTCCTCTCCTCCTTTGAGAATGGCTGACATTGGCATCGTCCTTCAAGGCTTACAGAACACTCCCCACGTCATCTCCTTTCATCTCAGGAGTGGCTTCCTGAGGCTATGCATGTAAGTCTCATTATCCTCATTAGGTAAAGGATGAAGGAGGATGTGAACTTGGCCAAAGTCACCCAGCAAACCCAGGGCTCCAGCCCCAGACTGGACTCCCTCCCGGTCTGCTGAGGCCCCTGCCAGGGTGAGAGTGCGCCTGCCCATCGCTGGATGAGGTAACGAGGGCCTCTCCTGGGGGAGCCTTGGGCAGCACTAATTAGGCTTTGTTAAAATGCTGATTAATAGCGGCCTGCCTGGCAAGGTGTGCAGCAGCAGCTTCTTTGCAGCCTTATTAATTGTGATCTGTGGCAGCCTAGGTTTGATTAACAGCAGTTAGCACGGGCACATGCGAATGGGGAGGAGGCGATGCCCAAAATGCAGGGGCTCTGACCAGAAATGCTAGTGGGAGGCAGCATCTGATTTAGGTGGTCAAGCCCTGCCAAGGGGTTAGGGTGTGGCAGAAATCAGAGTCTCTGGGATGGAGTCCTGACTCAGGAACTAGATCACCTGTAACCTTGTGCAAATGCTTCTCCTCAGGCCTCAGTTTACTCCTCTATAAAATGGGTCTGGAGTAGAAGGGAGAATGAACTAGATATTCTCTAAGGACACACCCATTTCTGACATTCCAAGCTATAATGCTCCTCCCAGCCCTGACATCCCCTGTTCTCAGGCCCCTCCCAGCCCTAACATCCCTTGTTCTCAGGCCCCTGCCAGCCCTGACATCCCCTGTTCTCAGGCCCCTTCTAGCCCTGACATCCC
>NW_027185852.1:26935362-26937617 GCF_028583685.1 Petaurus breviceps papuanus
AGCCCTGACATCCCCTGTTCTCAGGCCCCTTCTAGCCCTGACATCCCTTGTTCTAAGGGCCCTCTCAGTTCTGACATCCCCTGTTCTAAGGCCCCTTGGAGTTCTGACAGTCTCTTTGTTCGTCTGGGTTGGATGATCCATTTTCGGCCCATCCCTGCCCCCTAGGGAGACACTTCAGCCTCTTTCTGCCCCTGCACTGGTTTCTTTCCTGCTCACACTCTGTCTTGAGTCCTGGTCAGAGCTCATCTTCAGTCCTGGGCTCAGTGTGGGGCCTCAGAGCATTAGAGGGATATTGTTAAGCTGGTGAATGTGCAGAGGAGAGCTACCAGCATGATGAAGAGTCTGGAGTCCAGGGCATAGGAGCGTTAAAGGAATTGGGTGTGCTTATCCTGGAGAATAGAAGACCCCCAGAGCCTTCCAAGTGCTTCAAAGACTGTAGGGAAGCCCACGTTGCCTCAGACAGCAGAACCAGGAGCAAGGGAGCAAGAAACATCCTTGTCCTCAAAACCCTGTCTAGGGGGAGAGACAATAATGTGTGAATAAGAGTGATTCAGGTTGATCTGGAGGAGTCCCGCAGCATTGAGGGCGCCCTGGAAATCTTCAGCTGGGACTGGAAGAAAGCCAGGAGGTGGGCAAGAGGAGGGGACACCTTCCAGGCTCAGAGATGGCGGGTCTGAGGCCAGGAGCAGCCGGGAGGAGGAGCCCAGGAGGCCTTCCAGCAGAGGCTCCATGATGCCTTGTTGGGGGTGTCAGTCATGGCCTTGGCAGAGGCTGAGCTCCCCTTCAGCTTGCATTCTTTGACTCAGGAGGGATTTGGGCTCAAGGATGCCTTCCCATCCCTTGTAGAACTAAATCCTACAATTTATACCTCACTTTTAAGTGAAAACTGATGCTGGAGTCCAGAGTCCTGTGTTCAAATCCTGCCACTTACTAGCTATGTGACCCTAGGCAAGTCACTTCACCTCTGGGCCTTGGTTTCCTCACATCTGTGAAAAGCAGGATTTGTCTCTTCCCGCTCTGGATGCACAATCCTAAGCATATTGTCTAATCCTCCTCTCTAGAGCTTGCCACCCCTTTTGGACCGACTTCTCCTGTGGCCTTTTTGGGCTGTGAGTTCTTCTTTGCTCTCTTTTGTCTGGGTCTTTGAGGCCTGCCTTCTCTTTGGATGCCAACCCTCTGTCTCTATGTTATCCCTCCCTCCCCCCAGTTCTAGACCACAGTCTCTGAGACCTTCCTAGCACCCTCCCCCATGCACTTCTCCTTATGGGTGTTTGAATCTCTGTTAGCAGCCACAGGCCCATTTTACAGATTTGAGACATCAAGGTAGGAGTCTGTGAAGCCAGGGACATGGCAGCCAGAAGGAAGGAAGGCTTTAGCTATGGAGTGCTTGCTGGGGAAGGAAGGTACTCAGTCTGTCTCCTGCTCTCTGCCCTCGGCCTTGCCTGGCCCCATGACGGAGGTGACTCATGAGCCTGTCCACCCTCCTGTCACCAGCCAGAAATGCCCGCTGTCGGCCATGTTAATTAGCTGTGGGAACTGGATGCTTTGATACTCAAAGTGACTCAGTGCAATCCAACTTCTCCCCAGGAAAGCCAACATTATTGTGGCATTGGGCAGCAGCAGTGGTTGGGAGGCAGACGTTTGCTCTCTTGGAAGATGTCGTTGGTAGAACTGTTAGTGTGTGTGTGTGTGAGAGTGTGTATGTGTGTGTCTGTGTGTGTGTGAGAGAGAATGTGTGTGTGGAGGAAGAGAGAAAGAGAGGGAGAGACAGAGAGACAGAGACAGAGAGAGATATAGAGAAGAGAGGGGGGGAGGGAGAGGGAGAGACATAGAGATAGAGAGACAGAAAGAGGGAGGGAGAGAGACAGATAGAGAGAGACAGAGAGAGATAGAGAGGAGAGAGAGAGGGAGAGACAGAGAGAGAGAGAGAGAGAGAGACAGAAAGAGGGAGGGAAACAGAGACACAGAGAGAGAGACAGAAAGATAGAGAGGAGAGAGATAAAGAGAGAGAGAGGGAGAGACAGAGAGAGAGAAAGAAGGATGGAGAGAGGAGAGAGAGAGAAAGATGGAGAGAGAGAGGAGAGAGAGAAAGAGAGAGAAAGAGGGAGAGAGAGAGGGGGGAGGGAGATCGAGGAGAGTGAGAGAGAAATAGAGAGAAAGAGACAGAGAGAGAGAAAGAGAAAGAAGAGGGAGGGAGAGAGAGGAGAGAGAGAAAGAGAGGGAGAGGGAGAGAGGGGGGAGGGAAAGAGAGGAGA
>NW_027185852.1:26937627-26944079 GCF_028583685.1 Petaurus breviceps papuanus
GAGACAGAGACAGAGAGAGATAGAGAGAGAGAAAGATAGAGAAAGAGGGAAGGAGAGGAGAGAGAGAGAGAAAGAGAGGGAGGGGGGAGGGAGAGGGAGACAGGGAGAGCGAGACAGAGAGAGGGAGAGAGAGACAGAGAGAGAGAGAGAGCGACAGACCGACAGTGGCAGACAGACAGACAGACAGAGACAGAGAGAGGCTGTTCCTGAGGCCAAGGGGAGCTACATTGCATTGGAGGGCAGGAGGCCTGTGTTCTACTCTTCCCACAGGGTTCTGTGTGATGTTCAGTCATTTTTTCAGTTGTATCTGACTCTTCACAAGCCCATTTGGGGTTTTCTTGGCAGAGACACTGGAGGGGTTTGCCATTTCCTTCTCCAGCTTATTTTACAAAGGAGGAAACTTAGGTAGGCAGGAGGAAGTGACTTGCCCAGGGTCACACAGCTAAGAAGTGTCAGTTCGTATTTGAACTTGGGTCTTCCTGACTGCAGGGCTGTTGCTCCATCCCCTGCACTACCTAGCTGCCTGTTCTGTGCTCTGTTTGATGAGAAGACTGTCAACTCCTTGAGGGCAGGACTGAGTCACGTCTATCTTTATGTCCCCAGGGATGAACAAGGATCAACACAGTTAAGTTTTTATTCTTTTTTTCTTATTTATTTTCATTCTTCCTTGTTTTAAATCAGCAGAGGAAACTCGGTATGGATGCTCCCTGTTCCAATGCAAATGAGTCCCCTTTTTTCTGCAATTCACAGGCTTAAAGAATAGTCTGAGTCCTGGGGGTCACACATTATTTATTAAAGTTAGGACTTTGAACTCAGGCCCTCCAAACTCCATGTCCATCCAGCCCCCTGGGTGTCATAGGTAATGATGGTGATGGTGATGGTGATGGTGAGGACTGGTATGATGGCTCTTTAAGGCCTCATTAACCTCATTTTACTGATTCTCTAGGTGGACTTCCTGGAGGAGGAATCATTGAAGTTGGACTTTTGAGGGGGATTAACAAAATAAAATGACAAAATATAAAATTATATTTCAAAATCTCTAATGGTAAATTGTCACAGTGGGACTCCCACACGGATAAGATCTCTAATCCTTAACTTTGATAGTTCATAGCAGGACAATCAGCAGCAACTGTATTTATAAACACATTCATAATTAACAGTAAACTAGTAATTTACCTTTTAAAAAGTTTTACAAAGTTTTTACTGACATCACTCATCATCACATGATAACTGTATCTCAGCGGTACCACCATACCCCAGGAAGCCCTTGTAATAAGGAGGAAAAAAAAGCTAGGCAAAGTTGACTGAGCAGGCCACAGCATCTGACAGTGCAGAAAGGTAGCTAGTTGATGCCGCAGTGGGTGGAGTACCTGCAAAATCAGGAAGGCCTGAGTTCAAATCTGGCCTCAGCCACTAGCTAGCTGTGTGACTCTGGGCAAGTCACTTAACCTCTATTTACTTCAGTTTCCTCATCTGTAAAATGGGAACTTCTGGAGGTTGCTGTGAGAATGAAATTCTATACATAAAGCTTTTTGAAAACCTTAAAGCACTATATGAATGCTAGCTTTTATTGTTAATGGTATGCAGCATTCTTCACCCATAGCCCTCCACCTCACCACTGAGAAGAGGGAAATATGCTTTATCATCTGTTCTTTGGGACCAAGATGGGTCATTGCAGGCATTCTGATTTCAGCTGCTCTCCTCTCAGTTACATGTTGAGTCACTGGGCCTGGTTTTCTCCTGGCCCTGCACCCTCCAATCTTTGCCTGGGTCCTTCTTTTCTGCAAACTTCATAGCCATAATTTTCTATGGTACAGTGAAAGTCCCTTCCATTCCTGGACCATGCTCTGTCCAGCCATTCCCCAACTGATAGGCAGCAACTTTGTCTCCAGTTCTTTGCAGCCATGAGAAGTGATGCTTTAAGGAGTCCTTTCCTCGTCTCCCCTCCCCTTCCCTTCCCTGCCTTATTAGATAGTGAGCTCTGTGTCACTGGAGGTATTCAAGCAGAGCCCTGGCAGATGGAGTCCATTGTAGCACTGGCTGGAAGACTCATCTTCAGCAGCACTTTCTGTATACTTTCCAAGGCTCCTTCCTCACTCCCAACAATTCTGCATGCTGTATAGTGAAGGCATACCCATTTTGCAGAGGAAAATACTGAAGTCTCAGAAAATAAAAATAACTAGCCTTTATGCGTGTGCTTTAAAGGTTGCAAAGCCCTTTTACACATGTGATCTCACATGTGACCCCACAATGACCTTGGGAGGAAGGAGCTTACATTGTCCCCATTTTGCAGATGAGAAAACTGAGTCAGAAAGGGGCTGAAGTAACTGGCCCAGGGTCACGTAACTAGTTAAGTGTTTGTTCTGAGCTCCCAAACTCCAAAATCAGCATCATCTATTGTACCACCTAGTGCCAGACAGATGAAATGACTCAACTCACAGTCAGTGAATTGTAATTCTGAGTCCCTGATTCTGTTCCCAAGATAACAGCACTCTCTGTTTCTAAGATTTCCACAAATTGTAGAATTCTGAGGTTTTGTTTCCAAGATTTGACGTGTCTTTGATTCTAAGATGCAGATTTTTTATGTTCATGGTTTGGTGAGTCTGTGATTCTGAGGTTTGACGCCTCTCAGACCCTGTGATTCTAAGATTATGTTTCTTGGTTCTGTGAGTCTGGTTTTTATTCTAAGATTTGATGATCCTGTGATTCTGAGAAGCTAAGATTCTATGATTCTGAGACTTGGTTTCTAAGGTTTGGTTATCTGATTTGTACCGAGTGTGCACTGACCTCTCTTTTCCAAGACCAGACTGAGATCTTTGTCCCTTGGGGTGTCCTTAGGAATTAGGAGGTGTGGCTATTGTTCAGCTGTGTTCAACATTTGAGGTCTTCTTGGCAAAGATACTGCCATTTCTTTCTCCAGCTCATTTTACAGAGGAGGAAACTGAGGCAAACTGGGTGAAGTGACTTACTCAGGGTCACACAGCTAGTAAGTGTCTGAGGCCAGATTTGAGTTTTTGAGTCACCTCATGGAGGTGAATTTTCCTGACTCCAGGTCCAGTGCTTTGTGCCCTGTGGCGCCACCTAGCTGCCCTAAATTGGACATATGTCTCCTTAAATATCTTCAGGTCAAGCCCACGTCAGTTGTTCCCCTTTGTCTTCCCCTATTGGGAGCCAGTGACTAGAGTGATTGATTATGCCTCAGTTCCACTTAATTACACAACATCAATTAGCTTTTACAAAGAGATATTTACTTTAAACGTATAGGGTAAAAAAGAGCAAACATTTCTCCTATTACTTTGGGAACCATCTCATGCTCTGGAGGGAGAAACCTCAAACTTAGCTCAGTACCTAACCTTGTATCCCATGAGCCAACAGTTTTATGTTCCTTAGATCTGGTGACCCGTGCTTCTGTTCATGAGATCTGCTCCTCTTAGCTGTGAGGCTTGGTTTCTAAAATTTGATGATTCTCTGATAAGGTGTCAAAGATTCTTTGACTCTAAGAGTCTCAGATTCTGATGGAGACAATTAGAGGATGAGGAAGAAACCAGCTTCAAAGAGCAGGCTCAGTTCTCTCTGTCTCTGTCTCACTGTGTGTCTCTGTCTCTCTCTTTATTTCCTCTCTCTTTCTTTCTGTCCTTTCCTTTCTCACTCTCTCCTCTTCTCTTTCTCTCCTCTCTTTCCCTACCTCTTCTCCAGTCCTCTTTCTCCCTTCCCCCTTTCCCTCTTGCTGTCTCTGTCTGTCTCTCTCCCCCCTCTGTCTCTCTGTCTCTCTGTCTCTGTCTCTCTCTCTCTCTGTCTGTCTCTCTCTGTCTTTCTTTCTCTCTTTCTTTCTCTCCTCCCTCCCTCTCTCCCCCCCCCCTCTCTCTCTCACCTTTCCCTGGCCTCTCCCACTGTGCCTATGGGCAAATATTTATCCAGTGTTTATTCTTGGATTTTTTTTCCTTCTTCATATCAGTTGAAAATTCTAAAAATACATTCCCACGCAGCAGGAGAGCGGCCTGGGGCTGTTAGGAGGAGGCGAGCCGAACTAACTCAAAATGCCATCAATTATGGAGCCCAGGCCCAGGTGGGAACACAGAGTCAATTTCCAAAGTCATAGAGAACTGTGGACAGGGAAGGGGCTAGCAGAGGATGTCAGATTGCAAGTGGCGGGTGGGGGGGCATCACGAGCGAGGAAGAGGGGAGATGAATGTCCCTCTTGTGTGAGGAAGGGTTGGAGACAGACAGATGGGCCGTAAATACTGTCTCCACCCCAAGGACACCTGGCAGAGCAGGCAGCTTGCTGATTGGACTGGGGCTGGCACAGAGGCAGGTCCTGTGTGCCAGGGCCAAGGTGGCAGCTTCTGGGAGTGAGTGAGAAGAGGCCCCTGCATGCCACCAGAGGCTGGGGAGGGTTGGAGGTGTGGACCAGGGAGGGCTGTCTTCTAGACTCAGGAGGCAGAGAAACCTTCGATCAGATGGTCCAACGCCCCCAAAGGAAGGAAGCCAGGCCCCGACCTTGCCCAAGGTAATTCCACAGCAGAGCTCAGACCTTGAACACAAGTCTCCTGGCCCTTTTTAGGATGCATTATGTCCTCAGTCTTAAAGGAAAAGGCTCCCTTTGTAAAGTGCTGAGCCCAGCTAGGGGCAGGACCCTGGCTTGGCTCTGGGGGAGAGCCAGAGGACAGCTCCTCCTCCCCCAACTAGAATGTGATTGGCACAAAAGAGACGTCAGACAGAAGGAGGTGACAGATTCAGGTAGGGAGGAATCTTGTCAGGGGGTGGGGGGGGTGGGAATGATCAGGGAGTGCTTCTAGGGAGTGACTCCTAAGCCGGGCTTGCAGGGGAGCCCTGGTTCTAAGTCCCAGGCCTTAAGCCCAGCTCTGCTCTGTCTAAGCCTTGTCACCTTGGCCAAGGTATTTGCCTCAGTTTCCTCCTTTGTAAAGAGAACCTGGTGATCCTTGGAGCACCTTCCAACACAAACACTCAGACCTGGGCTCATACTCTTCTCTTCTCAGCACTAAGGTCATTGGTGTCAAATGTGTACTTTTTTTTTTTTTGGAGGGGGAAGGCAGGGCATTTGGAGTTAAGTGACTTGCCCGAGGTCACACGGCTAGTAAGTGTTAAGTACCTGTCTGAGACTGGATTTGAACTCAGGTCCTCCTGACTTCAGGGCTGGTGCTCTATTCACTGCCCCACCCAGTTCCCCCCAAACAGGTACTTCTGCTTAGAATTCTTCTTAGAATTTTCAATCTTAGAATGATATTTCTACTTCCTCGCCAACACATTCCTGCTTTGGGGGAGCAGGAAGGTAGGAGGATGCATCTTAGGTCTGTGGGCTGAGAGTCTGAGGCCCAAAGGCCCAGAGCTGGGCAGGCCTCAGAGGTACCAGCCCCACTGGACCCCACTGTCCTAGAAACCCCGCTAGAGCACATCCTGATGGGCTGTGAACCAGCTTCTTCTTGGAGCTGCCTAGTGATGGGGAGCTCACTACCCCCTCAGGCAACCCAAGACACTTTGGGGCAGCACTTACTGTGAGGAGGTTTTTCTGGATGTTATAGAGGGACAGAATTGGAGAGCTGGAGGGGACCCCGAGGGAGGGCCTCCTACTTATACAGAAGGGAACCCCCACTGGAACACACCCAACGATTGGTCTGTTATCCATCCTCTGCTTGAAGACCCCAAGTGAGGGAGAGCTCACCGCCCTCTTGAGGCCTGTTACGCAGCCCAACAGCCCCCATGGTCCCCAAACTCTTCCTAACAAGGACCCTTCTCATGGACTTTGGGGCTCACCACCATTTGGTCTCACTGCTGCCCTCTGGTGTAAAGCAGAAGAATAATATGCCCTCTACTCTGTGTATAAAATGTGACTCAGGGAAGGGGGAAGAGAATAAGCATTTATTTAGCACTTACTGTGTGCACAGCCCTGAGCTAAGGACATTTTTTTTTGTTGTTGCTTCAGACGCACTTTGGTTTGTATCACAGTGTTTTTAGTTACTTAATGACTTAATTGGTGAGTGGTAACAGACTTAGTATTTTGAGAGCTGGTCTTTGGAGGCAGCAAGACCTGTCTCTGAAACATCCTGGTTGTGTGACCCTGAGCAAATCACTTACGGTCTTAGTGTCTCAGGGACAAATGATCCGCTTTCCACCTTGGCGGAGGGAGATTCCATACAGGGAGCTCTCCTATACAGATGGTCATAGAGCCAGACAAATGTATGCATGTGTAGGATGTGTGTGAACATGTGTAGGGGCCATTCTTAGGTTGAAAAAACCAAACGGTTTACATATAGAAGGCAAAGTGATGCAGGGGACCAAGTTCTGGATCTGTCATTAGGAAGACAAGTACAAATTACATCCCCTATTTGGGCCTCAGTTTTCCCATCTGTAAGATAAAGAGGCTAAACTAGATAATCTCTAAATGCTCTCCCAGCTCTGACATCCCCTCTTCTCAGGCCCCTCCCAGCTCTGAC
>NW_027185852.1:26944089-26945506 GCF_028583685.1 Petaurus breviceps papuanus
CTCTGACATCCCCTCTTCTCAGGCCCCTCCCAGCTCTGACATCCCCTGTTCTAAGCGCCTTCCTTCTCCAATAGTTCTGACTGCTCTGCTTACCAGAGTCTAAAGGTTTATGGGCAAATACTTGTTGAGACAATTTTTACAGAGCACCCTGTTTTTAGAACTCAGCTCTCAGAGCTGTCAGCCATCCACACATTTATTAAGCACTCATTCCATGCCAGGCTCCGTGAAGTTTGTCCACATCCCTCAGCTGAACATCCACGGGTGGACGCCAACTGTTTCCCTCCCATCAGTAAAATGGGAGGGGGTCATAGATTGACTTTTGAACTCAAAGGGACCTTAGAGACCACCTAGCCTATCCCCTTCATTATCCATAAGCTCTGGGATTCCTTCTAGGCCAAATCCTGGGACCCTGGGATGTTCCATTTGGTGGGTCAGGAGAAGCTTCCTGGAGGAAGTGGCCTCTCACTGGGTCTTGCAGAAGAAGGGCCTCAATCAGTTCTGTAGTGGAGAGGCCTAGCCTCATAGCTGGGAGGCCTGGTCAGAGTCCCTCCTCAGCTGGACCCTACCTGGGTCTCCACAGGCAAATCACTCATCTGCTGAGCTCTTACAGATCCTTCTCTGTATGGCCTAATCCTAGCATCCCTTCCTCCTGGGGGCTTAGAAAGTGCTTGGCCAACTTTGAAGCCCCCAACAAAGGTGAGCTCTTATTATTCAGGGCAAATGAGGAGAGGAAGGCCCTATACTGGCATGGAGAATGCTGTTGCCAATTCACAGAAGTGGGAAAGAGAAGTATGAGATGGGAGAAGAGCTGAGAAGCAGTTTGGCTAGGGTATAGTGGGGATGGACTAAGATAAAGGAGGGGGCAACCAGGTCCTGGGGCTTCATACACCTTGGACTGAGGACACTCTGGGCTCATTGGAAAGGCATAAGGAGGAAGAAAATGGGCTTGAACAATCGAATGTCACGGGCAGAACCCACACTGGGACAACCATTTGGGCAGCTGAGTGAATGGGTAGGAGAGGGGAGAGGCTGGAGGCAGGGAGAGCAGTTAGGAGGTCATTGCTACAGTCCAGCTCCCCTTTCTATATAGTCCTTCCCTTTGGAATGGAAACTCCTTAAGGGCAAGGACTGTCTTGTTTGCTTATATTTGTAGCTTCAGGGCTTAGCACAGTGCATGGTACATAGTAACCACTTGATAAATGCTATCTATCTGCTTATATATCTATATCATCTATCCATCTATCTGTCTATGTATCCATCCATCCATCCATCCATCCATCCATCCATCCATCCATCCATCCATCCATCTATCGATCTATCCATTTACCTACCTACCTATATCTTTATCTATCTATCTATCTATCTATCTATCTATCTATCTATCTATCTATCTATCTATCTATCTATCTATCTATCT
>NW_027185852.1:26945516-26946683 GCF_028583685.1 Petaurus breviceps papuanus
TCTATCTATCTATCTATCTATCTATCTATCTATCTATCTATCTATCTCTTCAATGGCTTTGGCCCCCCACCCCAGATCATGTCTCAGCCAAATATAGTTCACTGGGTTAGGAGGAGGGAAAGAAACCTAGCAACCTTGGACAACTCACTTCTGCTAATATGAGTGTCAGTTTCCTCTTCTGTTAAGCAAGGGTGTTGGACTGGAGGGCTTCTGAGGTCCCATCTAGCTCTCATTCCATCATCTATGTCAAGACTTCTAGATCATGGAATCAGAGAATGTCAGAGGCAAAGGAAAGATTAAAGAACCTTTAGTTTGATCCCTCCCCCATTTTACAGAGGAGGAGACTGAGGCCTGGATTGAAATCTGGTTCAGTGACTTCAACTCCAATGTTGTTTCCCCGAGGCTCGGATTAACTGGAGCCACCATTTACATGGCACTCTCCTGTGCCCTTTATAACCCTGTCTCTGGCCCTGGGAGCTCCTCATTTTGCAGATGCGGAGACTAAGGGGCGCACCTGAGGCCACAGAGATACCTTGGCAAGTAAACAGGATTCAATCCCAGGTGTCCTCCAGGCCCAAGGTTCTTTCCACTACAGCCCAGGAGAAGGGACCTAATGCCCTCCCCCACCACTATGAATTATCCGTCTACCTGCCCCACCCCACCCCCCAGATCCTGGATGTCTTGGCTCTCACCCCTTTCAGATGAACCCTGAAATGCCCCTGAACCAGCCCTACTTTGGAGAATTTCCAACTTGGCTGAGCTTAGTGCAAAAAGTGAAGGTTTATCGTCTAGCAGCAGGGCCTAAATATTGGCTGCCACTGCCCCCACCCCTCCCCTCCCTGTTATTTATTCCTGCAGCTTGGAAAGCCTCACACAAAATGATTTACTGCAAATGGGTCTGTTTGTTGGGGAAAGTGGGGGCAGTGAGGGGGAGGGATGGATAGAACATTTTCAATTAAAACAACCTGTCTTTGGGAAAAGATTTAAGATACAGTGGAGAAGGAGGCAGCAGCTTCTGTGGCTGGGAGACCTTTTAAGCCTGTAGTGAGAAAGGCCCAAGGTAAAGAAGAGGAGAATATTTGGGGAAGGAAATGAGGCAATAATCAATCCCACATCTTCCTCAGAAACTCATGCTTTTCCCTGTGAGTAGCTTTGGGTAAGGCCTGA
>NW_027185852.1:26946693-26989589 GCF_028583685.1 Petaurus breviceps papuanus
GGAGTCACAATGTCTCAGGTGAGGTGACCCCGGCCCTGGTCAGGCCTCATCTGGAGGACTGGAGTCCTGTTGTGGGTGCCATGTTTTAGGAACGATGTTGGTAAGCTAGAGAATGGCCCAAGGAGAACAGCCAAGATGGGAAAGAGTCTTGAGCCTTCCTGACATATGCAGATTCAAGGAATTGGGACTGTTTAGAAGAGAAGGCTCAGGGTGCCTTCTAGTATTTGAAGGATTGTCATATATATGACATAGAGCCTTGTCCTGCTTGGCTCCAGAGGACTGGACCAGAGCCATGGGGGTGGCAGGGAGGGGTTAGAGAGGAAGCTGAAAATAGACTAACTTAGCTTTGATGCCAGGAGGAATTTCCTGCACGTTAGATGTGTTCCCAGGTAGAGTGGACTTCCTTCTTGGAGGTCTTCGAGCTCAGGCTGGATGACCATGAGTCAGAGATGCCACAGAAGATTTGGATTAAAAATCAATGAGCTCTCAGGTTCTGTGATTGTCTCAGTAGCTCAGGCCACAGGTACCTCCTTTGGTCATGGGCTGCTGGGCCTGAGTCTGTCCATGCTCAGCAGAGCCTGGGCAGCCACGACCCTGCCCATGGCTTTGCTTTCCTTTGAAATCTCTTTTTCTAAAAGGCTCCTTAACAAGAGAACACTCAGACATGAAGTTGGGGCGGAACGTGGCTCGGACATTCATGGATTACTATCGCCTGAACCCCATCATGGAGAAAGTGTCCTTTCCCATGCCCAGGCTCAGGTAAGGGAGCACATAGAGAGGGGGCCTGCATGGTCTTCTCTGACCCCTGGCATCGGCCTGGGTATGGCCAGCACAACAAGCCTTAACCCTTCCTGTGGGCTAGGTCCTGTGCTAAGTGCTGAGGACTCCAAGGAAGGCAGAAGAGGGAGGACCTGCCCTCAGGGAGCTCACAGTCCTTAAAGGGCTGTGTCAGCGGTCATGATGATAATGGCCATTATAACCATGATGATTGAGATGGGAACATTTTAACATGGGAACCCTTGCCCTGCTCTCTGGGCTCTTGGGAAGAGAGGGCTTTGGAAAAAATGTTAGAACCATGGAAATAGGAGGCAGCCCAGAATGCTGCTGGGCTCAGAAAACCAAGGTTCTCGCCTCTTTTGCTGACACCTTGTGTGACCTGGAGCAACATAGAACAGCCTCAGTTTCCTCATCTGTAAAATGACTGCTAAGGACCTTTCCAGCTCCAGATCCATAGTCCTCCCGTGTCCTTGCTTTTACCCTCCCTGGCTTCAGTTTCTTCACCTGTGCAGTGAGGGAGTAGAACTCCATGGCTTCCTGTGACTATGATTATGCCTCAGATCCCACCCCCACTTCTGCCTCTGGAGGCTGACAGAATCCCCTGCTCCTTCCCCAAGCCCATCCTTGGTACCAGCAGGGAAATGGAGCCTGGTCCAGCCCATGGCTTCTGCTGGGCCTCTGCCCCCTCCCCCAAGCAGCAAATGCTAGGACAAGGAGCACTTCAGCTTTTTAAAGAAAAGTTGTGTTGTGTCTAGGAATTCATCACTGCTGCTGCTGTTTTCCCATTTCTTTCTTAATTTGGGGGTTTTATTTTGCTTTTTAGAGGGTAATTGGGATTAAGTGACTTGCCCAAGGTCACATGGTTGGTTTTTATGTTAAGTGTCTGAGGCCGGACTTGAACTCAGGTCCTCCTGACTCCAGGGCCGGTGCTCTATTCACTGCGCCACCTAACCCCCCCCCCCCATTTCTCTTGATAATTATGAGATATCAGTGGCAGCCCCTGTGCCTGGCCCATCTGGGGAGCTAGGGAGGGCCAGGGGAGCGACAGCTCCTTAGAACTGCCTGAGCTGGGCCAGAAGGCAAGGAGAAGAGTAACCACTACCCCACCCCACCCATGTCAAGAGGCATAGGTCGTCTTCACCAGTGCCTGGGCCAGGGCCAAGAAAAGGCATCTGGAATTAGAAACTGGCCTCAGGCTTTTCATGTGGAAAATGGAGTGACCTTTAGGGTTATGTCCAGCTCTGAATCGATCACTGCTGGGTAGGAAGCACATATTCATATCATCCTCATTTTTCAAATTAAGAAATTCAGGCCCAGAGTTTTAATACAATACAATACAATACAATATAATATAATACAATACAATACAATACCACACAAAACCATAAACCTAGGAAGAATCAGAGTTGAGACTCCAACCCAAATTCAGATTTGATGAGCATGAGTTCTAGGATCTTATTTTTAAAATGTCAAGCAGCCCAGGGCCAAGCATAGAGCCCCAGGGACCTCCTGCCACAATGAGGCTGAATTACTAAGATCTACCCTTTGAGTTCAACCATCCTGAGTCCACCAGCCTTCCAACTAGTTCTGAGTCATCGAATAGTACAGTTGATTAGCCCAAACAAGACAGTCAACCAACTCTGCTAAGCCCCGGAGATACAAACACAAAAACGGAACAAACGGGCCCTGTCCTTAGGGAACTTCCACTCCACAAGAAGAGTATGAGATACCTTATAAAAACTTTGTTTAAACTGAGATAGACTGTCTCTAGCATTCCATTCATAGGGAGCTCAGTAATCCTGCCCCAGAAGGAAGTGAGGCCAGTCTGGGACGGCCTGTTCTTGAGGAAGCCCTGTCGGCTGTTTGCAATCACCCCTTCCTTTCCCAAGGTTTACCAGCTGTTTTCCCAAGAGCCACAGCCAAGCTCACTGGTCCGTTGTCTGCAGGCACTGTCTTCTTCCCATTTCTGAAGAAGTTTCCTTTCTCCGGTCTTGAAGTACCCGTGCTATTTCCTATCTGCTTATTGTTTTAGAACCCAGCCACGTCCCTCATCTGGACCAGATGACTTGAAGGGCATCTGGGTCCTTCTCGCCATCTCCTTCCTTGGCTTGCATATCCTCCTGTCACTATTTTTGTTCTTCGTTTTTGTTGTTCACTCCTTGACCAAGAAAACAAGAGGCAAAAACCAAATAGCATTTCCTTCTTCCCGTTGTCACCATCCCATCCTCTCTAAAGGTCTTGCCTCTTCCTTTGATCCTCCTTTCCTCCCTCCCCCAATCTAGATTTTTTTTTAAACCTCAACATCTTTTTGCTGTCCTTAACTTCCCAGACTAGCCTTATAGCTCATTCTGAGCATCAGGGACTGTAACACAATTTTAATGTAACTTGTATTTTACTTTTTTGTCAGTTAACAAGTATTCACTTTTTCTTCTTCCCACCTCCCCCACTGGAAAAAAAAGAAAACAAACTCCTCTAATACACACGCAATAGATAGTTAAGCAAAACAAACTCTTTCATTGGCCATGCATAAAAATATGTTACCTCATTCTGTGCCCTCACCTTTCTGCCAGGAGGTGATCAGCATGCTTTATTGCTGGACCTCTGGAATTGTTGTTCATTAAAATGGTCAGAGTTGTTCTAAATAGTTCCTTCAGTTGAGGCATGATGGATTTTGCTTCAGCTTCTTGTTTTAACTCTGTGTAAATCTTTATGTTTCAAGCATGTTTCTTGAAAACAATATATTGTTGGATTCTATTTTCTCACCCAGTCTGCTATCTTCCATTTTATGGTTGAGTTCATTCCATTCACATTCACAATTGTGACCATTAATTGTGTATTTCTCTTCTGTAGTCTGTCCTACCTTCTCTTTATAAAGAAAGAGGGTGATGAAAGAGTAATGTGCCCCGCCCTTGGGTTCTAGATTAGGTGCAATGAGTTTCTATTCCCTTGAATCTCTTCTCTTACTAGAGCCCAATCACAGGTTCTTGTCCTGCCTGGGGAAATCTAAGAAAAAGTCACTGAGTCATTTTTCCAGCCCATGTCAGCATAAGAAGACAGAAAGATCTATGGATATTTCAATGTATTGAACATTTCATGTTCTGTGATTTAGGGTCCCTACCAAATTTGGCATTCTGTATTCTATTTTCTAACTCAGTTATTCATTAAACATCAATGAAATGTTTACTATGTGGATTTTATTGAGCCAGGGGTGTGGCATGATCAAATCTACTCTTTCAGAAGATCAGTGTAGCAGTTAAGTGCAGGGTAGATGGACTGGAGTGAGGAGGGAGGCCAGACACCAGGTTATTTCACTAGTTAAGGTGTGAAAAGTTGAGGATAAGGACTCATATCAGGGTGGTGGCAGCCTTAGAAGAGAGGGGGGAAATAGAGAGATGCTATGGAGGTGTGAATGAGAAGACCCAACAACATTGAATGTCTGGGGTGAATGCAAGTGAGGAAGGGAGGGTGACACATGGGCTTGGGGCCTGGTGACTGATGGTTGTGCCCTTGACCATAATGAACCCCCTCTTGGCACCGACCACCTGTGTTCTAAGGTCTCTTCCAGATCAGACCCCTTCCCAGTTAGAAATCTGTGATTGCAGCCCCACTTGCCGCCCACTTTCCCAGTAGCAGATCCAGAGGTCTGGTTGCAGGCCCAGCAAGGTGTCCTCAATCATTGGATCATGCTTTTCTCTCTAATTTGTTCCCCTTTGCAGGAAGGAACGATCACCTCCCTTCAAGTACTCACATGTTCGGGCCCAGCCAGGTTCCCACTTGGCCCTCAAGGGAGAGAAGAAGAGCTCTTTCAATCACAAAGACCACTCCCAGTCTTCATAAAGACCCAGGAGATGCTTGCAGGGCTTGGGAGAAGGGTCACCCTTCAGAGCCAACAAAGGCAAGAGTGCCGCAAAGGAGGGTCTGAAGAGAAGCCTTTCCTTCATGTCCCACATGAGGATTTCTGAAATGATAAGTAGCCTGGAAAGAAAGGGGAGAATTGGAGGGGTGGGGAAAGGACACACACACATATCTATATGGATCCAAATATTGGCCAACCAAGAAGACAGGTTACCTACCTGACCCAAGAAAGGGGTGTGTGTATGTATGTGTGTATGTAGTTACATACATGTATGTATGTGTGTAGTTACATACATGTATGTATGTGTGTATGTACTTACATACATATACACTTATTATAGAGACATATATATGTACATATATATATATATATATATATATATATATATATATATATATATATATATATATATATATACCATATAAGCATACACTGAAAAATAATGGGATTACAGGTCACACTCAGGTTTTATATGAGCCAAATTATGGCCTACGTTTGGACAAATATGTTGGAAGTTTACCCCTGACTTTTCCTTTCACTGATAATAAATTGAATGCAGAGCTGGAGCCCATTTGCTGCTAAGCCAATAGAATTCAAATGATAATTTTCTGTAGCAAGATGACCCACAATTCCCAGAGCTGCATACAGACATCTCACCGAACTCTCTGGCTTTCCCTCTTTCCAGAAGGTACAGCTCTGTAGCCACGAGACAATGGGTAGGCCCAAAGCAGAACCCAGAAGTTCTGGCTTTCCCTGCTATTCTCTCCTTCCTACAGACCTGAACAGAGTCAGAGAGAGGCTGATACCCTTCTTAGGGCTAATGGCTCCAGCTGCTGCTGCAGGTCTACCTGAGCTGCAGCTCAGCTGACCTGGTTACCTTAGTGGGGTAAGAGAGACAAGGATGGGGTACGTCTCTCACATTAACTATCCAGTAGGCCAATGGATCAAACTCTCCCCTTTCCTTCCAGAGCTTTTTAAAGTTGCATATGTTGCTATGAATTGTTAATTTCTTAAGCAAAGGATGCTGGCTACTGCAGCTTTGTTGACTTTTAAACGGGGTTCCCTAGCATGAAGCTCCCTTCCTGCACCCCTCCCACAAATGCTTCCCTGAAAGCTGCTACTGGGAAGCTTATTTCAAATGTTGGCTCCAAGATTGGTGGGTCCTTCAACAGGTCTGTTTTGTTGCTCATCTATCCCTGGGTAGCCTGAGATCAGTGCACAGATGGGGCCTGGCACCAGTGCCTATATCCGTACCTCATTGGTCATATTCCATGGCAGAATCAGGTTGTGGGGGGAAGTGATTGTCACTGGAAAAGATTGGAGAATAGGAAAAGGAACAATCCTTCCCACATACCCCTCCCCTGTGCCATGTTTGGAAGAGAGATGAATGACAACAAAAAAAATCCAAAGCCCCCTTCTCCATCCCCCTTCCCAAGGTGGTAGAGGTTAAGTGCTCGGGCTTTTTTTCTGCAAGGGAAAGTGCCTTAGTATGATGAATGTGGCCTCAGCAGCTGCTGGCGGCTCCCTGTCTGGGTAAGAAGCAAGATGAGTAATTGTGACAGCAGATAATTAAAATGACCTGACTGAGACAAGGATTAGGAGAAGTGCCAGGAAGCAGGGTGGGGATTGGAGAAGGAAGCCTCCTTTGAATTCAGGCTGCATTCGTGGACAGCTCCTGTTGGGCCAAAGGCCCTATATTTCTGTTGAAGATGTTGTTCAAAGTTAGTTATAGAAATTGAGAGAGAAATTTCTTTTAAGTGTTTTCCTCTTGCATGATGGTCTTTAAACATTGATGCCAAGAGTCCTATGTTTATGGGCTCAAAAACACCTGGCTGTGTGTACAACTCATCTCAGGGGAGCCTTATACTGGAGGAGGTTGAAATAAAGGGGTTTGTACACCAGCTGACTTTCCCTGGAGTCTTCCTTCCCTCATTTTGTACTGTTTTCATCAAGCCGTCAACCCCTCCATTCATATTTAGAGTCAGACCCCAGCTAACAAAGGGAATGCGTTCCAGCACTGCTGACAAACTTCTAGACAAGAGGCCCATTCAGACCCCATTTAGAGCATTATGTTTGCTTTGGAGTGCCGCATTTTAGGATGGGTGTTTATTAACTGGACCATCCAGGATGTTGGAGAGGAGGCTCTCAACCCACCCATCCCTCCATCCACCCACCTATCCATTCGTCCACCCAGCATCCATCTATCCACTCATCCAGTCATCGACGAAATGCTTTCTGTGTTCAGAATTCTACTCTAGGTGCTGAGGGAGATTTGAAGTTAAGGTGATGTGCCATGCCCTCAAGAAGCTTTTGGTCTAGTTATAATACAATCAGATGAAGAAAATTAGTATACTCTATTGAGCCTAAAGGAGAGAGGACTCTGGGGAACATGGTAGCCATCCTCAAGTATCTGAAAGGCTGTCATGTGAAGAAGGGATGGCTCCTGGAGACAGAACCAGGAAATGAGGGTGAGGAGGATGCTGCCAGGGGAGGTTTAATGACAAAGTTTTCTCATAGTCAGAGCTAGAGGGTTGAAGGCAGAAGTTGAAGAACATTTCTCCCACTTCCAGGGTCCTAAGTCCAGCCCTGGCCCTCTTCAATCACAAAAGGCTAGGTCCCCTTCTCCCCACATCTCTGGACATCTCATCCACTGCACACAGATGCAAATGGTATCCCATCTTTAGGCCCCAGGGTCTGCCCCCACCTTTCCAGGTCACAGGCAAAACCACCTGTTCAGTGGCAAATGTAGACCTGCAAATCCCACTCTGGGGCATGAAGACTTGAGCCTGGACCCAGCTGACTGGGGCTGAGTGTGGGTGAAGCTGGGGGGCAAGCTAAAGAAGAGTGATTGTACCTAGCTAGGGCCTCTCATCCAGGAAACCTAAATACAAGAGTCTAAGGGCTATGCCCATCCTTGCTTTAGCTTCAATAATGCCTTGGGTGTCTTTGACCTGGTCAGGTCTAACCTGACCTTGGGTCCCAATCCCTCCCTCAAAAAAAGCTCAGAATTGCAGAGCTGGGATGGACCCAATAGGAGCCTAATCCAACTCCAATTAAATGTCTCTAAAGCATCCTCAACCAGGGGCCCTGCCCTGAGCAGGTCATACCTTAGCCTTAAGTCCCTTAAGTCCCTCTCTGATACATGTCAACTGTGTGTCCCGAGTCCCTCCTTGTGTCCCATCCTTAAATGCCACCTTCCTGGTATGACCCAACCTGGTGTCCTGATCACTCCCTCTCTCTAATGGTTCAGATCTTATACTTCTGACCCTGTTTCATGCTCAGTCAGGTACCTGTCGCCATTGCTTCTCTGGTTCTAGTAAAACCACCGAAACCAAGACAATAGAGATGAGCTCAGGAGTTGTTGCCAAGCTGTTGCTGACCGTAGGACAGAATTCTGCCCAATCTAGCAAACATTAATTATGCACCTCCTGTGTGCCAAACGTAGTACCAGGGGATGGAGATGTAATGACAAAACCAGATGTAGTCCCCCCTGTAGGAGCTTATATGCTATTGGAGAGTACAAACATGTACACAGATGAGAAAGATCCTGGTAGGGAGTGAAGGAATCAAGAGAATGGTTACAATAGTCTAGGGAAATTTGAGAAGCAAGAAGTCAGCTGGAGGGATCAAGAAAGACTTCATGGTGGTGATAGCTGAACTGAGTGTTGAAGGAAGACAAAGACTGGAAGAGGTTCAGGTTGGCTGAGACATGGCGTAGAGGGGATTAGCATGAGCACCATCAGTGTGTGCACTTTATGCCCAAGACCTCGGGCAGCTCACAGAACAGCACAGCACACCAAGTAAATTGATATGGGGAAAGCTTGCCAGGAGGAATGACGGACCCCACTGCCCTTCCCCCAAGAAGCATAGCTTCTCTTCGAGTAGAAAGGGCTGCTTTACAGGCACCTGCCCAGAGCTTCACACTCTGCCTGTTTCTGCCTCTTAGCTGGGGGAGTTCTGGAGTAGAGGGCATCTACTTAATGCCCTCCTCAGGGCTGGTGCTCACCCTTGTTACCCTTCTGCTTCCACAGTTCAGCTTTCTGGGCTGTCTTAGGCTTGCAATGTGGCCTAACGCTCAGAGAGCTGGGTTTAAATCCTGACCCTGTCAGTAACTGTATGTCCTTGGGCAAGTCATTTTCCCTCTCTCTAAAATGGGGATCATAATTCTTTACTCCCTATCTTACAGGAGTATTGTGTCATTAGAAAAGTGAATTAACTTTTAACAAGTCATAGAATTGGGAGTTTGTTTTTTAAAATGTCAACACAGACCCCAATTGATCAGGGTCTCAGTGTAACAAAGGGGTCTGAGGTTCTGCCTGGTGACTTCTAATGTTCTTTTAAAGCAAGAAGATTTGTAGTAAGGTTACAAGCTAAAGCCCAAAGCCCTGGGGAGACCCCAGTAAGGCATATGAACTCACTTCTCCTGCCCCTTCCCAAAGACTAAATTCTTTTCTTGGGCAACTGCCAGTCAGAGCATTTCATTTATATTAACAGCTGTCTGAGTGCATGGCCCAGGGACTGAAAACATGATAAATATTTGATGCTGGTTATGAAGAGACAGCTCCTGGAGAGGCCTGGCTAAATCACTCTTATTCCCAATTTCTCTACAGTGCCCTTGGTCTGGCTCTGGACTCTTCTTTATCCACCTCCCACCTGGTGCCCACCTGCCTGCCCTGAAGGGAGCTCTAGAGGTCACAGGAGCCTGCTGCCTCCCTAGTTCTGGGTCTGGGGAGGGCCCCAAGACAGGGAGGAGGAGAGGTGGCATCAGGGGGTGGGGGCAGGGCAGGACTCCCCAGATGGCTGATGAAGACAGGAAGGGATAGCTCTTGCCTCTTGCTGTCCTGCAAGGTACCCCAGCAACTTCCCCAACCTAATGGCCTCCCAGGCATTCTCTCACTTTGCCCTTTCATTTACCAAGGCCTTTCATGAGATCACATCTGGAAGTCCCCATTAGCCTTCTCTTGACATGCTTAGTGTGTTACAGGGAATCCTCAACTTCCTCCTCTCTTGATAATAAGGTGAGCACAATGATTTACATGAACAACTTACCAAACACCAAAGTGGGAGCTGTTACTGGCTGCTCTCCATTATTCTTGCTAATGTTATAGGGTGCATTTCGGTAGGGGGAAGAGAGGAACAGCTGATGTCCCCCCCCCCAGCACAGGATGTAGTCACAGCTAACAAGGTGTTAAACCAAATGTAAATAGAGCAAAAAAGAATCCCAGAAGGTAAAAGGGCAGCCAACAGAGGTGACCAGGTGTTATCAAGATGCTAACACAGGTTATGTGGTTTGTCCTTCATTCTCAAAGAGGACCGTGACATCAGGAAGATGATGCCATGACTTGCAATTGAAAACCCCCAACTTTGATCACGTGAAATTAAAATTTTTTGCACAAACAAAATAAATGCATCTAAGATAATCAATTAATAAACATTTATTAAGTTCCTATTATGTGCTAAGTTCTGGGGACACAAAAAGAGGCAAAAGACAATCCCAAAGCAGATTCTGGGAAAAGATAAACATCTTCATATCAAATTCCTCTAATTAGGGTTTTTATCCAAGATTTATGGCTAACACATGTCTATTTGATTATATATGCACACACATATATAACCCAAAACTATTCCCTAAGAGATAAGTGGCCAAAGGATATGAGCAAATTGTTCTCAAAAGAATTACAAACTACTAACTATTATATGATAGAATGTTCCACATCACTAATAATTAGAGAAATGCAAACCAAGAACAACTCCTGGTTAGTTGGTAAAGATGATAGAAGATGGGGACAATTAACATCGGAGGGATCGTGGGAAGACAGGTATTCTAATGCATTGCTGGTGGAGCTGTGGATTGGTTACAACCATTCTAGAAAGCAATTTGAAATTATGCCAATAATGTGACTGAAATTTCCATACCTCTTTTTTATTCAATTTTACTTTATTTTCAGTTCAAATTTTCTCTCCCTCACCCAGTGAGAAGGCAAGAAAAACAAAACCCATTGCAAATATATATATATATATATATATAATCATGCAAAATAAATTTCCATATTAGATATGTTTGAAGAAAAAAATAGAAAGAAAAGAAAAACAAAGAAGAAAATATACTTCAACCTGCACTCTTAGTCCATTAATTCTCTGTCTGGACATGGATAATATGTTTCATTATGAGCCTTTTGGAAATGTGGCTGGTCATTGTGTTGATCAGAGTTAGTAAGTCTTTCAAAGTTTATCTTTATAATTTTGGATTATTATATAAATCATTCTCCTGATTCTACTCATTTCACTTTGCATCAGTTTATACAAGTCTTCCCGGGTTTTTCTAAAGTCCCCACATTCATTAATTCTTACAGCACAATAGTATTCCATTGAATTCATATACCATAATTTATTCAGTCATTCCCTGATTGATGGACAACCCCTCAATTTCTGATTCTCTGCCACCACAAAAGAGCCACTACAAATATTTTTGTACATATGAGTCATTTTCCTCATTTCTTTGATCTTTTTTGGACACAGTTCCAAATTCCTTTCCACAATGGTGGGATTAGTTCACAGCTTTATCAATAGTACACTAGATGACCTATTTTCCCACCTTCCCTCCAGTATTTGTCATTGTCGTCAATCTAATGGGTATGAGGTGGGATCCCAGAGTTGTTTTAATTTGCATTTCTCTTATTCTTAGTGATTTAGAACATTTTTCATATGACTATTAATAACTGACTTTTTTCCTTTGCAAACATCTTATTCACAACCTTTGTCCATACTCTTTGGTCTAACATGGCTAAACATCTATCCCAAAGAGGTCATTAGCAAAGGGAAGGACTCCATATTTCTTCATAGCAGCACTGTCTGTGGTAGCAAAGAACTGGAAACAAAATAAACATTAATAAATTGGGGAATGGCTGGATGAATTGTGGTTTGTGAATGTAATGGAACTGCTGTAAGAAATGATAAATAAGAATAATTCAAAGATGAGAAGACTTTGGTGAAGGGATGCAGAGCCAAGAAAACGGTATATGTGATAAGGACAACAAAAGGGAAGGAACAAACCTTCGGGAAACAACTGAAGATAAATGTGGGTAAATCATCCAGAGAGATGAGAAGATATCTCCTCTTCCTTCCCCTCCTCCTCTGCAGAGGCAGGGCATCCACAGATGTGGAATAGTGCAGATAAGGTAAGATTTTTTTCAATATATTCATCAGTTTTCCCATCCCCCCTTCTCCTTTTCTTAAAAAAATTCTTTGTGATATAGGGTGGAATTCTGGGAAAGGGCAGGGAAAGGATCCAGGGAAAATGTAGGTAATGTGAAAACAGAGAAAAATCAATAAAATCTATTTTAAAAAAATAAAGAAAAAGCTCCCTGGTTCCCCTTTAGGAAACATTTTCTCCTTGATGGTATTAGAAGGGCAGCTGGCTATTATCTGGCAGAAGATTGGCCCCACCTCTGGTTATCTTTAAATGCTTGTTTGCCAAGCTCTGTAGTCAGAGGGAACTTAAGTGAAAAACTTTACATTTATTCTTATTAAATTTGATTTCATTAAATTGGGGAGGGAAGGAGTGTGGTTAAGAGAACCTAGAAAGCACCTAGAGTGTCATGGATCTAGTTTTGGGGAGATACAGAGGGACATTTAGTCCAAACCCCTCCTTTTGCAGATGAAGAAACTGATGCCTAAAGAGACAGGACTTGGGGCGGCTAGGTGGTGCAGAGAATAGAGCACTGGCCATGGAGGCAGGAGGACCTGAGTTCAAATCCAGCCTCAGACTCTTGACACACTTACTAGCCATGTCACTTAACCTTTGGCAAGTCACTTAATTCCAATTGCCCTCCAAAAAGCAAAAAAAAAAAAAAAGAGAGAGAGAGAGATAGGACCTGCCCAACGTCACCCAGGGAGTAAACCTCAGAGGCCAGTAACCAGGATGGTGAATGGCCTTGAGCCCATTGAGCATGAGAATAGAAACATTTAGCCTAGAGAAAAGAAGTCACAGCGGGGACATGAGAGCAGGCTTCAAGAATTGGAAGGGCTGTCTTGTGGAAAGGGGCTAGACTGGGTCTACCTGACCCCAGAGGGCAGTACCAGCAGCAACGAGGCTGGGGGTGGAGGGAGGAGGGGAAGATTACAGAGACTGGACAGTCACTTCTTGGAGATTTTGTAGAGAGGATTTTTACTGAGGCATTTTGTTTGTCCTTTGTTTCAAAGGGGACCAATGATAGTCTGGGGTGATGGCTTGATTCATTTGTAAATTGGGTCTGAGTGAGGCCGAGGTGCACAGTCCTCAGCCTCACTCCCTCCTCCAGAGTCATCAAAGTCAATGGCAAGTTAAAAGTCGGGATGACCTTGGTGACCTAGGCCTGACGAGGGTCTGACCAACTACTCCCCAGCACCTGCTTCAGCCACCTTCGTGGCCACTGTAACATGTTCTTGTCTGCCCAATCCTCGGGGGAAGTCTGAACATGCTTGGGATAGACTCCCCGCTAACCCTCCAGGGGGTTTGAGGGCCGTGAATTACCCTGTTTAGCCATCTGCTGAGCTGGTTCACCAGGGCATGGCCACTGCACAGCCTATGACTTCTTGGAGCCTCAGATGACAGTTGGGTGGATACCAAAGGAGGATGAGCAGACTCGAAAAGGACTGGACAAGGCCCCCAGCAGAGGTGCCAATCCTCTCTGAGCACCCCCACTCAGGCATGGCTGGATGTCCTGGATGGCTGCTGAGGTCCCTACCAGCTCTGACATTCTAGAGGCCACAGCAGGTGGTCCCCAGCCTTTCCTCAGTGTCTGCAGCTGTTGTTGGATCAGCTGTGAGGGCAGCTTTAGCCTAAGCTCCTGTGAGAAGCCTATAAAACTTCTAGTTACAGGCAGCTAGGTGGCAAAATGGGTAAAGTGTTGGGCCTGGAGTCAGGGAGACCTGTGTTCAAATCCTGCCTTATAAACTTGCTAGCTGTGAGACCCTGGGCAAGTCAACCTCTACCTGCCTCACTTTCCTCAACTGTAAAATGGGAATCATAACTTCCCTGTGAGGACCAAAAATTTACCAGTGCTGGTAAATAGTAGGCGCTTAATAAATGCTTACTTCCTTTCCTTCCTCCCTTATGTTCTGGGCTGTTTGTGCCTCTTTTGACTTTTCACTGGGGTTGAGGGTGGGGGATGGTGATGGAGGACAATAATAGCCATTGCCCCCCAGGGATTGTTGTGATGATCAAATCACCGAAATCAGAGACCTTTGCAAGTCCTGTAATCTCTGGATTAAATATGTTTTTGATTAAATAGCTATTCTCTCTTGATAGTCAATGTAACTGGTTTCTTTTGAGTCATTTTTAAGCCATGTCTGACTCTATGTGACCCCATTTTGGGGTTTTCTTGGCAAAGATACTGGAGTAGTTGGCTGTTACTTTCTGCTCATTTTACAGATGAGGAAACTGAGGCAAATAGGGTGGTTCAGGGTCACTTGCCCGGGTTACACAGCTAGTAATTATCTGAGGTCGGGTTTGAACTCAGGAAGATGAATCTTCCTGCCTTCAGGCCCTGATTTCTTTAGTCTTCCTTAAACCTTTCACTTTGTGGCTTAGTTTTTGTTTTTTGCCCCTGTGGGTTGTTTTAGAGATGAAAATCTATAGACCTCCATGAACTAAGTTTCTTTTTGCTTTCAACTTTGGTATCACTATCTCTGAAAAGCAGGTTCATTCAACCTCTGCTCTGTTCAGTAAAATGAGGATTGAAGTGTGGGGCTTGGATGGCAATGCTCTAAGGAGAGGGCCGGGCTCCCTTTCTGAGTTTTAACTTCCCACTCCTGGCAACCCTGATCCTTTGTAGCAAGGAGTTCCTATGGCAATATTCTTTCTAACAGCACAAATGCAAGATCACAGATTTATTGTTGGAAGGGTCCTCAGAAGGAATGGAATTCAACCTCTGAGACATGGAGAGGTTAAGTGACTTGCCCAGAGTCACACTTAATAAGTGTCTGAGGCAGCATTTGAACCCAGCTCCTCCTGGCTTCAGATCCAGTGATCTATCTAGTATGTACTAATCTAGTCCCTCAAGAGGAGGCTGGATGACCAGATGATAGAAGTGTTGTAGGGAAGAATCCTGTTTGGGTACAGATCAGATTAGGTGCCTCTAAGGTACTCTGTCTTGGAGTCTGGGATTCTGAACTCCTCAAACTTAGAAACACAAGATTACAGACAGACAGGTGGAGATAGATAACTAGCCAGATAGATGGAGAAGTAGGTAGACAGATGCGTAGGGAGAGATAGATGATAAATATAGATAGATACATAGATGGATGGATGGAAGGATGGATGGATGGATGGATGGATGGATAGATAGATAGATAGATAGACAGACAGACAGACAGACAGACAGACAGATAGATAGATAGATAGACAAATAGATAAACAATACATTAGGCACTTACGACATTAGGTATTATTTAGCATATGCCTAAACAGTAATATTCCAAACAGTGTCTCTGTCAAGTGGTCACTCAATCTTTACATGAAGAGCCCCAGAGAAGAGAGCTTCCTCCCTCCCAAGGCATCCTATCCCACATTTGAAAAGTCCTAATTTTGGGGCAGTTGTTCTGATATCCAGCCTGAATCTGCCTCTGCAAATTCTACCCAAAGCACCCAGTTCTGTTCTCTGGGGCCAAACCTGGAGAGCCTGGTTCCTCTTCCCCATGATAGGCCTTCAAATACCTAAAGCCTTCTCTTCCTCAGGCTACACATGAAAAGTTCCTTCAGATGATCCGCGTGTGACAAACTCTTCTGCTTCTATTTTCACTCCTGCTCTTTTGAGTCTTTTCTAAACTCTGGTGCTCAGAACGGGTCTCCTCCGAGTGTGATGTAGCCAGAGCAGAAAGTAGAAGGACTGTCCATTCCTGTGTCCTGAACATGATGCATCTCTTACTTTGGTCAGGAGATCACTTGCCACCATGTTGGCATTTATCTAAAATGTGCAAAGCATCGTGCATGTGCTGTCTCATATTCACAACAACCCTCTGAGAGAAGATGCTATTATTATTCCCATTTTACAGATGGGGAAAGTGAAGCTGAATGTTTAAGTGACTTGCCCAGGGTCATACAACTGAGTAATTGTCTGAGACAGGAGTCAAATCCAGGCCTTCCTTATCTGGGATCCATTCCTCTACCCACTGCACCAGGTAGCTGCCTCAAGAAAGAGAATGACGTAAGTCTGGTACGAATACCCATACATGCTTAATGCATCTATATTGGCTTTTAGTGATGACCATTTCCTTTTTCAAATGTTCACAAACCAACCCACTAGTAATTGTTCTAGGATCTTGTTAGGAAGTCAAGCTCACTGACCTCAATTTGCAGGTTCTGGCCTCTTCTCTTTTTGGAATACAGGGATACTTGCCCTTCTCTGGTCTGGAATCTCTCTCCCATTCTTCAGGAAGCAATGTGTCCAAGGTCATGAACCCTGAACATGCTAGTTCTTTCAGTCTCACACAATATGGGGCTGCAGACCTAAACTTTTCAAGCACATCGAGGTTATCTCTCAGCGTCTTCTCTTCAGTTTTAACACTCTCCTTCTTTCTTCTTCACTTACTTCTCATTTTCCTTGGCTGAGAAAACAGAATCGAAATAAACATTTAGTTCAGCCTTATTGCCATCATCCATTATCTCCATCCCTACCCTTCTCTGATCCTCCTTTTTGCCCTGAAAAACAAACAAAGAAGAGAAACATTTCTGTTGTCCTTGAAATGGCTCACCAGATCATTCTGGGCTTTCCCACACCTGATACTAATCTTGCAGGAACACTCCACTCTCCTTTAGTCATTCTGTTACCTGCTTTGGCTACCATCTTCCATATATATCTTTTAAAAATTTAAGGTGATGGTGAGTACCCTGTGCAGTCACATCCCACGTGACATGCATATTCTTGAAGTTAAACAGATGTCACACGAAAGAGGGATTGGTCTTACTCTTTTGGTCTCAGAACATAGAACTAGGAAGGAGCTCTTGGTAAAGGTTTGAGGTGGTGTTCCAGTAATGGGCCCATCCCCAGTCTCAGTGATGTCTATAATGTGCTTTCCTTACAGAGGGTCTCCTCTTCTGCTCTGCCCTCCTTGTATAGGGTCTTCCTCTGTTGTGGTCTCTCTTAAGAATCTCAGGTTTGACAGATTGCTGTGCATGGTTTTCTATGCTCAGAGTATCTGTGCATAAGCATCTATGGCCCTGTGTTTTACTACAGAACCTCTTTTTTGGACATTGTATTCCATGAATTGGAGGCAGCCTAGAAGATTATTAGGAGTTGAGAGAAATGATTATTAATAACCAATTATTTGTGGGGATTCAGATTTCCCCCTTTTTCTCTTATTTCATTTCAAGATCTTAGTCTTTGAAGGTTGAGGTAACCTTGTCCTCTATCCAGACCTCACCCAGGTGGGGCAGGCATTCTGCTCAGGTTTGCCTGGGGATAAATTCTTTGGATAGATTGCCCTAGGCTGAGGCTAACTTAGAAGTAAATGACATAATCAAAGTTCAGATTCAGCACCTCACTGTAATACTCATTCTCTCATTGATTGTTGGCCAATCAGAGTTCATTGCCACCGCTGGGGACACTCCTCTTCCAAAAGGGCATAGAAACTATGATGGTCTTTGGTCTGAGAGACAAAGGGCCAAATGATAATCCTTTTATTAAAATGCTGGCAATATTAATAAAATGATTAAATGACCCAGAAATTGTGTCTCTCTAACCTTTTTAAATGCCACAGAGTTGGGGAGACTTAGGATCAAGTCCTATTTTTGTTACCTTGGGAGTGTCATTTAATCTGTGTTCCAGTTCCCTTATGTCTAAAAATGGAGCCAGAGAACTGAGAATGTTGGGGGAAAAGAGCCCTGAGAATACAGAATAATAGAGCTGGGAGAGGCCCTAGAGATCATCTAATCTTAACCTGTCATAGCAGGGAACTCCTGTGGGGGGGGGGAGAGGAGGGGGAGGGGAGAGAGAAGGAAGGAAGGAGGGAGGGAAGGGGAGGGATGGAGGGGGAAGAGGGGGAGAGGGAGAGAGAGGGAGAGAGAGAGAAAGAGAGAGAGAGAGAGAGAGAGAGAGAGAGAGAGAGAGAAGGAGAGTATTTGACCAATGTAACACTGTAGTAAACAGAGTCAGGATTGAAACCAAGGTTTTCTGACTCCAAATCTGTTTTTTGACCACATCATGTTGCTTTTAATGTTTGACATGATGTTCTTAGCAGCTCTGGGAGGGAGAAGGACAGCATAGGACTTATTATCCCCATTTCTTAGAGGAGGAAACTGAGGCCTTGAGTAGGATTATGGTCATAAAACACTCAGATGAATGCTTGGACATTCTGAGGCAGTGTAGATGCCATCCAAGCATCCCCTGGCTGCCCACCTCCTTCCATTTCTGGGTCAAGCCCCACTCTGGTATCAGGGCAAAAATCTGCCCAGGCTGCTCATCCATAGGGCTGTGATAATACTTGTTTATTAGCAAAATGCATCTGATCCAAGCAGCCTCTGTGATGAGCTCATTACCCATCAATTTAATTAGCCGATTTACATTGAATTTACATTTCAATTAATGTCTTTAGCAACAAAGCCTTGGCCTAAATAGGGTGATTGCCTGGTAGGCACAATGTGTGAGGATAAATGGACACATTCTGCTGGAGAATTCTTATTTTCCATTTTTTATTGCCATAAATAACCGGAATCATTACTGCTCTTTGGGGGCACGTACCCCGTTCCTTCTGGGCCTAATTAGAAAGACTTAGTACCTCATTAAGCAAAATGGTTTTGGAGGCACAGAAAAACATTCTTGCAATCGTGACTCATTAGTTTCAACAGAAGAAGGGGAGCCCAGGGAAGGGGCACTTCTGTTAGAGGGACCCCAGTGTCCTGGGTCCAGCACACAAATTGGCTAATAGCCCTTCCACAGCTTCTTTGGCAGGCCAACACAGCTGTAGAGTACACAGTATCTTCTCTGTCCCATGAACCCCATTGGCATTGCTAATAGACTGTCTAGAAGGGGTGGTGGGCATTGTACTTGAACTAGGAACCCAGACAGTCAGCTGGTGCTCAGAGGATTTCCATGGTCACTCTACTCCAGTCTTCTTCCAGATTCCATCTTTATCACACAGGTCTCTAGGATGGACAGTGAGGTCAGTTCACGCCCAGTAGAGCAGTCTTCCTAAGAGCAGCCTGGGCAGTCTCATTGTCCCTCCCATCCAGGAAACTGAGGCAAAGCCACAAATGAGAGGATCTCAAAGCTGGAAGCTACCTTAAAGGGCAATTGGTCCAAACTGTCCTTGAACAAGGATCCTTGACAATGGCCCCAGCCAGTGACCAGCTAGTCTCTGTCAGAAGCCCTCCAGTGGTGACCAAGTCAATCATCCGCAAGCCATGTACCAGGCATTGTGCTGTGCTGGAAATAGAAATACAATAAATGAAACCATTCATATTTGAAAAGGGAATTGATATTCCACCACAGCAGCCAACAAAATTACACATTTTATAGCATTGTCATTGTTAGGAAGCTCACGTTTACATCAAGACTAAATTTGCCTCTCAGCAGGTTTTCCTACTCAAGCCTGTTGGAACCAAAAGAAACAAGGCTAATCTCTCAGCCATATGAGACCTCATCAAAAATCTATAAGGAGAAAAAGCATGGCATGGGTGGAAAGATATGGCACTAGGAGTCAGGAAGAGCTGGGTTTGAATCTTGCCTCAGACACCTGCTAGCTGTGTGACTCTCAGAAAATTATCTGACTTCTTTGAACCTCAATCTTGTCATCTGAAAAATGGGTATCACCCCTAAGAGTTGTGAAGATCAGACAGCAACATAACACAAACCTTAAGGTGTTTCATAAATATGTTATTGCTGTTATATGTTGTCAAATACTTCAACATAGCTCTAATACATCTCTCTAAGCCTTATCTGCTCCAGGCTAAATATTCCCAATTCTTTTGACTTAATTCTTGCGTTTCATCGTCCCTGGTCCCTTTTTCATCCTGGTCAATTAATCAATGTATATTCTAAAATGTGATACTAAGAATTAATCATGAAACTCTTGGCATTTTCTGGTCGGGGCAGGTCCATTGGGGTAAATAAAGTGACACAGTGCATCAAATGCTGGTTGTGGAATCCGGAAGACCTGAGTTCAGATCTAGCCTCATATATTTACTAACTGTATGATTCTGGGCAAGACACTAAGTATTGTCTGCCTCAGTTTCTCCCTCTGTAAAATGGAGATAATAATAGCACATAATGATAAGAGAACAAAGCAAGGCATTTGTAAAGCACTTTGCAAACTTTAAAATGAAGTTCAAATGCTAGCTATTGTTGTTAACTACCTCTCTCATTTCAGCCTCCCCTAGTCCCTCCCCCCAGGGTATCTGAGGAAGGTCCTGGGTAAACCTTCTATTATCACAGGCTCAGATAGCAAGAAGACCCCTGAGAGATGGCCTGGCCTAGCTCTGTCATTCACAGAGGAGGGTTTAAGAAGACTCTGGTAGCTCCCTCGAAGAGAGTCATGAGGATAAAAGGAATGGTGCATGTAGCCTCTCGCGAACCTTAAACATGGTAGAGCTATCAGCTACTTCTCATCTCATTACTTGTAGGGTATTCCAAGGTGAAATCTTCATGAGGAGACATAGTTCTTTACCAGGAGCTCCCTAATGCTGTTGAAACAAAGGACTGGTTAAAATAATGGCCAAGGAACATATACTAATGAATGAGCTTTCTAGGGTGCCCCTCATCTTCTAATTATAGTACCTACTATGTGCCAGGCACATGGTTGGTTCCTCTTTTGGTCCTCACCACAAGCCTGCGAGTACTACTTAGTACTACTGAGATGCCCATTTAACAGATAAGGAAACTAAGGCAAAGAGACGTTAATTGACTCACCCAGGGTCATGTAGTTAGAAAATGTTTGAGGTCACATATGAACTCAGGCCTTCCTGACTCTGGGCACAGTGTTCTATCCACTGTGTCATCTACCTGTCCCTAACCAGTACAATAGGCATTCTTCATTCACTTGGTTTGCTCTGTGTGGTTAGGTGACCAATCTCTTTTGAGTGATTATAGATCTCTTCCTTGAAGCTCCATAATATTACTCAGCCTGATGAAACCAGAAAGATACCATCTGCAAACAGGAACTGAGGTCCCAACTGTGGACTCTGGGGTGAGGGTATGGAGTTCATGTCTGCGGAAGCCTGGGTTTTAATGAAACAGGTGGGGCTATTTTCCTCTATTCTCTGGCTCCTCCCTGTCCAAACCACAAACCCAAAGCCTTGGGAAAAATTGATTAAATCTTAGGTACAGCTCAGATATGGGGTTTTCCCAAAAGGGGATAGAAAGGTACTCCATGTACAATGTAGTTTAGGTGTGGGAAAACACTTTATTTTCCCATATAAAAGAAATGCTTAAGATAAAAAATACATATAAGTATGCATTTACAAAGGCTTAAAGCATGAGAGAATAAATGAAACTCCTACTGCATTCTCCTGAGAAGCCGACATTTAAAATGTATGAACACGGAGCCCTTAGTGGGACTGAAGAAGACGCATTTCACCTTGTCTTTTGTACTGGCTGAATGACTTCCTTAAGGTCAATGTCTTCTGACCAAACATATCAGGGTTTGGATTCCTTATCCCTTCTTATTGTTTTCTCTGAGAAGGACAACGTTGCAGCTGCCAGTAAGTCCTTGCTGAGGTACCCAAGAGCCCCTAATACTTTAAAGTCATCGTGTTGCCTCCAAGTTTGGAAATGTCTGTCTCAGGATTACTGCTCAGTCACCTGTGCTTAGGAAAAGAAACATAAAAAGGAGAAGGCTGAGGGCTGAGGCTCAGGCTTGTCTAGGCAGCCTGTGTACTCTGAAGGTAGAGGGGAGAGGGAGAGGGCTGCCTCTCCAAAAGGAGGGAAGAGAGAGAGACAGAAAGACAGAGATGGAGAGACAGAGAGCTGCGTACATCCTTGTCCAAAGAGAGGGCAGTAGGGATGAAGTCGCTCTTTTGAAGGTACACGTATGAGGCAGGCAGCTCTTCATTCCTCAGTGGCCAGTCTTCTTGGATCCATCATCTTCTCCATCAGTGACAAACTGCCAGCATAGGTTAGGCAGGCAAGGATGCATCATTAGGGAGAAAATCAACTGAAGAAATCACAGATGCATATGAGTATTTCAAGCATCTGAATATTATTATCCCAGCCAAGGAAAGAACATCTGCTTTTCTGGCTATGAATCCTTCAACCACTGATTGAAGACTTGGAGTGACAGAGAGCTCACTACCTCAAAAAGCAGTTCATTTCACTTTTTGTTGTTGTAAAGTAGCATCTGACCCTTTGTGATCCCATTTGGGGATTTCTTGGCAAAGATACTGGAGTGGTTTCCCATTTCCTTCTCCAGCTCATTTTACAGATGAGGAAACTGAGGCAAGCAGAGCTAAGTGATTTGCCCAGGGTCATAGTTAAGAAGTGTCTGAGGTCAGACTTGAACTCGGGTCCTCCTGACTCTGGGCCTGGCACTCTATCCACTGTGCCACCTAACTGCCCCACTTTTAGGCAGCTCCAATAGTAAATGTTGCCTTAAATCACTCTACAATCCAGCTGCCCAGAACTTCAACCCCCTGCTTTCTAGTTTTGCTTTTTGTGGCCGAGCAGGACAACTTAAATACTACCTCCATCTGACAGATCTTCAGATACCTGAAGACAGCTCTCACATTCCATGCTAAGTCTTCCAGGTTAAAAATCCCCATTTCCTTCAACTGGTCTTCACAGGAGATGATTTCCAGAGCTTTCTCCATTCTCATCCCCTCTCTCCTCCCTTCCTCAAATCTGGCTCCTAGAATTGAATGAAGCACTCCAGATGTGGTCTGATAAGGTGGGGGGGAAGTAGTAGATAGAAAGTCAGCTTCTCTATCAACAGCAAGAGCAACCCCACCTCTAACACATGCCAGGTGTACAGCCCTGGGCCAGTTACAACTTCTCAGGCTTTGAGGCAAATCTATTAGATTCTTAGCTGCATAAAAGATGATAATATACATTGATAGAGAAGTTTCCTCACTGAGAAGAACCTATACCCATTAAAAGGTCCAGTATGAAAATAAAAAGGTATGATTATAAGAATCAGTATTAAGAAGCAAGACCTTAGACAGGGGCAGAGCCAAGATTGCAGCATAGAAGCAGGAAAACTCTCTGTGCTCCCCCCCATAACCATCTCAAATAACTATAAAAATGATTTTAAACAAACTTTAGGGCTACAGAATACACAAAGTGACAGAAACAAACCTCCTCCTGAAGGCAACCCAGCAGGCAGGCAGGAAGGGTCCACCACAGCACTCTGGGAGCAGAGCCCAGCCCTGTGTGAGCCCACAGTTTTAGTCCCAGGATGGCCCCAACCATCCATGGCTGGAGGGACTTCAGGAGAGTGAATCACCAGCAGCTGTGGTGGTTTCTAGAATTCCAGAACCCATAAATGCCAAAGACAAAGTAAAAGGTCAGTGTGGACTTTGGAAACAGGGGGTCTGGGAGTGTGGTCCAGCCTCTGTCCCCAGAGGGAAAAGCAGCTGAGGGACAGCAGCTGCCACTGTGAGGCTTCAGAGCTCTTGGCCTGCAGATTGTAGGGGGACCAAGTGACCATTCTGAGGGTAATTTCTCTTGCTTTAACTTGCTTGGATCTGGATGGCTATCTAGGGTGGAGGTCCCGGGGTGTGTGACCAGGTGCCAGAGCCTGTGGAGACTTCTGAGAGGGCACCCAACTAATAGCTCTGGCAGATGCAAAAACCCCAGTGATTTGGGACAAAGCTCTCCTCTCTGGAAGCAGAGTTCTACCATTGAAAAAAGCTCAAAAGTCAAGTAAATGTGTGGCAACATGAGCAAACAGAGGAAGCAAAGCAAGCACAGCAATCTGACTTTGGACTCTTATTTTGGGGACAAAAGGATCAAAGCATGGAACAGGAGGAAGACAATGAAGGCAGAACTCCTGCACCAAAAGCTTCCAAGAAAAAATATGAATTGGTTACAGGCCATAGAGGAGCTTAAGAAAGATGTTGAAAACCAATAACAGAAATGGAAGAAAAATTGGGAAGAGGAATGAGAATTATGCAAGAAAATCATGAAAAGAGAGTCAACAACATGACTGAAGAAAATAACACCTTAAAAAATAGACTAACTCAGATGGCAAAAGAGGCTCAAAAAGGCAATGAGGAGAAGAGTGTCTTAAAAAGTTAAATTTGCCAGATGGAAAAAAAAATTTCAAAAGCTCACTGAAGAGAATCATTCCTTCAGAATTAGATTGGAGCAAATGGAAGCTAATGACTTTATAAGAAATCATGATACTATTAAACTGATCCAAACAAATAAAAAATAGAAGGAAATGTGAAATATCTCATTGGAAAAACCACTGACCTGGAAAATAGATGCAGGAGAGATAATTTAAAAATTATTGGACTACCTGAATGCCATGATCAATAAAAGAATATAGAAATAATCCTTCAAGAAATTCTCAGGGAAAATTGCCCTGATGTTTTAGAACCAGAGGGCAAAATAGAGGTTGAAAGAATCCACTGATGACCTCTTGAAAAAGATCCCAAAAAGAAAACTCCTAGAATTATCATAGCCAAATTCCAGAGTTCCCAGGTCAAGGATAAAATATTACAAGCAGCCAAGAGGGAACAATTTTACTATTGTGGAAACACAATCAGAATAACACAAGATCTAGCAGCTTCTACACTAAGGAATTGAAGGGCTTGGAATATGATATCCTGGGGGTCAAAGGAGCTAGGATTACAACCAAGAATCACCTACCCAGCAAAACTGAATATAATGTTTCAGGGGGAAAATATGGTAATTCAATGAAATAGAGGACTTTCAAGCATTCTTGATGAAAAAACCAGAGTTGAATAGAAAATTTGATGTACAAATATAAGAAGCAAGAGAAGCATGAGAAAGTAAACAGGAAAAAGAAATCTTAAGGAACTTATTAAAGTTGAACTATTTACATTCCTACATGGAAAAATGATAATTGTAATTTATGAAACTCTTTTCAGTATGAGAATAGTTGAAGGGAATATAAATGTGTATACATATATATATATATATATACACACACACATACATATATATGTCTATATAGGAGAGCATATGCATACATATGTGAGTATGTGTATATATGTGTACAGGTATACATAGACAGAGGGCACAGGAGCAATTGAATAGGAAGGGATGATACCTAAAAGGTGAAATTGAGAGGTGAGAGAGGAATATAATGAGAGAAGATGGGGAGAGACAGAATAGGGTAAATTATTTCATACAGAAGAGGTAAGGGAAAACTCTTACCATGGAGGGGAAGAACAGAAAGGCAAAAGGGAATGGCTCAACTGTACTCTCATTGAATTTGGCTTAGGGAGGGAATAACATACACACTAAATAGGGTACCTTACCCTACAGGAGAGTAGGGGTGAAGGGGAGAGGGGATGATGGAAGGGAGGGCAGGCTGGGGGGTAGGGAAGTTGGAAGCACCCACTTTTGAAAATGGACAGGGTCAAAGTAGAGAATAGAACAAGTGGGATAGGATGGAGGGAAATATAGTCAGTCTTTCACAATATATACTCTATGGAAATATTTTGCATAGCTACACATGTGCAACCTATATTGAATTGCTTATCTTCCCAGTAAGAGTGGGTGACGAGGGAGGAAGGGAAAGAATCTGGAATTCAAAGTTTTAAAATCAAATGTTAAATATATACATATATATACAACTGGGAAATAAGATTTACAGGCACTGTGGTATGGAGATCCATCTTGCCCTATGGGAAAGTCAGAGGGAAGATGGGGGAGGATATAGGAGAGAGCAGATTGGGGAAGGGGGTATGCAGTGGGATTGTTGTTTTTGGGTGGTGGGTAGGGGAAAGAAGGGGAGAAAATTTGTAACTCAAAATCTTGTGGAAATGAATGATGTAAACTAAAAATAAACAAAATTTAATTTAAAAAGAAGCAGGACCTTAGAATCAGGGAGAGTTTGGGTCTCATTTCCAAAACTTCCTAGCTATGTGAACTTAGAACGTTACCTTTTCCCCTCTGAGATTATTGGTGACTTTGGAGAGATGCCTCATGATGATGTCAGAAATCAGGAAGGAGAGGGTTTAGAATTGAATGAGAGAAGAGGAAGTAGAGGGACTAATTGTAGATGGCTTCCTCAAGGGTTTTAACCACAAAATGGAGAAGAGATACATGATGATTGCCAGTAGACATGGTCAGATCAAGTAAGTTTTGTTTTGTTTTAGTATGAGGGAGATATATACATGTTTGATGTTTGTAGGCAGCAGGGAAGCAACCAGGAAACAGGGAGAGATTGAAGATAAGTGAGAGAGTGGGGGAGACAATCTGCCAGTGGAATTAGAATGGTATGGGGTCACTTGTGCAGGTAGAGGGGTTTGCCTTGACAAAGAGAAAGGTTAGATTTTCATGTGAGACAAGGGTGAAAGAAGAGTAAGTGGCAGAAAGCACATGAGTGATATAAAATGGGTAAGAGAGAAGAAGAGGGAGCTCTCAGCAAATGGCTTCAATTTTTTCAGTGAAATATGAAACAAGGTTCTCAGCTGAGAGGGTGGGAAGAGGGGGAGCCATGAGAGGATTGAGAAGGGATAAAAAGGTTTGGAAGAGCTGCCAGGGAGAATGGGAGAATCAGTCATGTGAAAGAATTACCTTGCTATAGTGAGGGACCACTTAAGATTACATAACAAATTTGTAGTGGACCCAGTCAGCACAGTTGCCCAGCTTTCTCCAGTTCCATTGAGCTTCCTAGGAGGTCTCTGCCCAAAGGTTAACAAGTTGAAGCATTTTGTCCATAATTTGTCCATAACCCTGGGATTATTCAATTAATAAGCAACATAATTAAGCTCCCTAAAGCAGACAGGAAAAAAAACAAAGGAAATACCTAAGTGCCCTAAATTATTAATGATAACATTTATTATTGCCCTGAACATTAATTGTAATATTTGCCCTGAATTATTAATGGTAACATTTGCCCTGAACTTAAACAAGATTAAATTAACCTCTCTAGCAACACTTAGAAGCTACATTGATAATAATTGCTACCTATCTCATCTTCTCCTTCCCTTCTTTCTTCCCTTTTTCAATCTTATTTGAGGAGGCCATGTCTTATCACACACTTGAGGACCATAGGACAGAAGAAGGACTTTTGAGTCACCCCTCAAGGAAAAAGAAACGCAGAAACAACAAAGTCTGTCTGGCTCAGTCAGTTAATAAGCACCTTCTATGGTATTGTACTAAGCACTGAGGATTAAAAAAAAAAAGGCAAAAGACAGACTCTGCCCTCAAGGAGCTCACAGTTTAATGGGAGGAATAGTATTGGGCAAGCAATAGGTAGGATCAATTGAAAATAATCAACAGAGGGAAGCGATTGGCATTAAGGGGATCAGGAAAGGTTTTTTGTAGATTTTATCTGGGATTTGAAGGAAGCTCTGGAAGTCAGATGGCAGAGATAAGAAGAGGGAAAATTCCAAGAATGGGGGACAGCCAGTGAAAATGACTGGAGTCAGGAAGGGGAATGTTTTGTTCCAGAAACAGCAGTAAGACCAGACTCACTGAATGGAAGAATAGATGGAGGGATAGGGTGGAGGTGGGGGAGGGTTCTAAAGTTACGGATTACTAGACAGGTGGGAGGAGGTCTAGTGTTGGTGTGCCTTGATCAGGGAGCAGGGTGGGGAGGAGTAGCCAGGTCTGGATAGGCTGGCCAGGGAAGCTATGTCACTGCAGAGGGGGAGCCAGGTCTCAGAGAGTACAAGAAGATGGAAGGAATAGGAAAGAAAAACATTGAAGATGAAGGCAGGTTTGTTACATATGGAGCAGGCATTCCAGAGAGCACAATGGAAGGATTGGGTAGTTTTAGAGTGAGACATTAATGGGGTTCTATTGGAAGGAATAGGAATTAGAGTGCAGTCAGTGAAGGCAGAGAATTTGGTTTGAACAAATATAGCTAAGAGAGCAGAATCATTAGGCTGGGGAGGTATGATCGTTCATCATTGACCAATGAGTTCAGGTAGATTTTTGATGTCACTAAGGGTTTTGCCTCTAGTTGGTGTCCTCTCAGGGAATTAGGCAACTCCGATGAGGAGCCAAGTAGGGGGAGCAGAAGGAACTGTTACTCCCCTTCTCAGAAAGCAGGAGACCAGGGACAATAGAATGACTTTATACCCTAAAGTTCCTGCACAGTAACCTGACATTATGAGAATTTTCCCAGACTTGGACAGGAGCATGAGTGTATGGGTGAAAGTCAGCAACTCTGATTTTCAAAGAATATATGTATTATGATAAACTTAGCTCTTCTCAGCAATACAATGACCCAAGACAATTCCAAAAGATTCGCGAGGGAAAATGCAATCCACATCCAGAGAAAGAACCATGGAGCCTGAATGCAGAGCAAAGTGTACCATTTTCACTTGCTTTTTGTCAGTTCTTTCTCATGATTTTTCCCTTTTGTTCTGATTCTTCTTTCACAACATGAAAAATGTGGAAATATGTTTAACATGATTGTACATGTATAACCTATATCAGATCACTGATTATAGGGAGAGGGAGAAAAATTTGGAAGTCAAAATTTTACAAAAATTAATGTTGAAAACTATCCTTACATGTAATTGGAAAAAATTATATGCTATTAAGAAAAAAAAGAATATATGTATTAAAGGTAAGTCATGTCAATAAACATTAAGTGCCTACTATGTGCTAAGCACTGGGGATACCAATATGAAAAAGATAGTTCCCACCCTCAAGAAGCTTACAATCTAATCTGATAATACTCAAAAGGAAGCTGAAAAGGAGAGAAGGGAGCTAGGGGGAACCAGCACGAGGGCATAATGTGCATGGTGCTGAAATCAATCAGAGTAGCTGATCTGAGCCCTCTCTAAAGAAAGGCTTTGGCAGGAGTTTCTTATTCCACCCTCCAGCCCCCTAATCAAAGGGGAGAGGCAACAGAAGATATTGATGAACTCCATGCTACATGATGAGATTTCAGGTTGTGAGCTTATCTGGGGGGAGACAGGATATTTGGAAACAGAGCTGCTGATGGAAAATGGTGAGATCTTAGAATGCCACTGAAACTGTCCAGAATCTCTGGTGAGCCCCAGGATGATAACTTAGTGTCAGGCTCTGTGATTTGTGGTCTAAAGAATAATATTTTTTCTTTCCTGTCAGCACTGTCTGAAGATTCTCTGTCCTTCATGGAATAGATGGGCAGACAACTCAGCAATCTTTGGGCAATAAAGAACCTTCTCAGATTCTGGCCCTTGGAAGCCTTCCCTTGTCCTCCGTTGTGACCCCTATAGCAACTTGGCATTTACCTGGCAAGTAGGTTGATACTCTTGTTTTAATCCATTCAATGCTTATCCACTGGACAGAATTTTACACTATGAAAGGCTGATGTGGGAGGTAGTAAGTTCTCCACCACTATAGGTATTCAAGTGCAGGATAGATGATGACCAACTTGTTGGATGGTTCTTAGTCTAGGATGATTTGCACCAGATGACACTCAAGGTCCCTTCTTACTCTGAGGTGCTATGACCTGCTCTCCTATAAGCTCAAGTCTTCAGACAAGTCTTCAGACAAGTTGGGACGTGGTAATGCTCCATCCTTTAAAACTATCATGTTTGGGCTCCTGGACATAGTTATTGTCTTTGACATACAAATATCTCTGTGACATACAAGTATCCTTGGTTTCCTCCTCTGTAGCATGGAAATAATATTTGTACAACCTACCTTTCAAGTCATTCATAGAAAGGGCCTTGTAACCCTTAAATCTTCTAGAAATACCTTGTTATTCCTTTCATTATTATGGTTTATTTCCTGACCGTAGTGAGTTTCAGAGTATCCAGTCCTACTGCCATACAGACTCGACTGGACCATAGCATATCCAATACTAAAGAGTAGAAATAGAATAGAAACAGAAACAGAAAAGTAGAAATGCTTTAATGACAACAGTACTAGATTTAGAGTCAGAAGACCTGTGTTTGAAGCCCAGATCTGTGTTTATGGGCTGTGTGACCTTTTGGAGAAAGCTGGGGACCTGTGCTGACTGGGCCCACTACAAATTTATGGGATCATTTTCCATCACTTCCCTTTTCTGAGTCTCAATTTTGTCTTCTATTAACTGAAGGCCTTTTCCAGTTCTCAAACTTGAGCATTAAGTACTCTATGAACTACTCAAGAGCTGTTCAGTCTTCTGTTCACTGGTCAACATTTCAAAAAATGATAAATTGGGAAAATGGAATGTGGTACAGTTTGAAGAAACCAAACTAAACCTGCCTTAATGAGGCAAATATGATCCATTCCTTGGTTATCGATAGATCCCCTTGTAACTGAGCTCTTCATACATTTAGGGAAGGTTATAGCCAAAGCCCCCAAGTTATGCTACTGTTGTCAGGGAGTATGGGGTAGGAGGAGGAGAAATTGAAGTTTTTGAAGTTTCCAAATTCTTGGGATTCTCCTTTCTCTATACTTCTCCCTTGGCAATGTCCCTCCTACAATTTCAAGCATCATCTTCACAAATGACTTCCATATATCACCCTCCAATTCTGACCTCTCTTCTGAGTTCCAAACCTACAGAGGCATTATGGAATAGTGGAAAGGGTGCCTGATTTAGGGCCCAAAGGACCCAAGTTCAATCTCTGACTCTGCCATTTATCACCTATAGGACCTTGGGCAAGTCACTCCTCTCTCTGGGCCCCATCTGTAAAATGAGGAGATTGGATTCATTAAGGTCACTCTAAATCTATGGCCCTATAATCTCTATTTGCCTGTACAACTTCTCTACCTGAATATTCCATCAGCATATTAAACTTAAAAGGCTATCTCTCCTTTTTTAACCAATACCAGATTTTTCTGATGACTGCTACTTCGTAATATGGTCTGAGATCTGGAGGTACCATTCCTCCTTCACCTTTACTTCTTTTCATCATTTCTCTCAAAATTCTAGATCATTTGTTCTGTCCAAATGGAATTTGTTATTATTTTATCAAACTCTGAAAAGTATTCCCTTGGTAAATTGATTAGCATAACATTAAAAGTAGAAATTAATTTTGATAGTATTGTCACTTTTATTATATTGGCACATTCTAGCCATAAGCACTGAATATTCCCCTAGCCATTTAAGTAGTTCTTTATTTCTTTAAGTTCTGCTTAGTAATTTAATTTATACAAGGCTTTTTTGTGTGCTTTGGGAAGTTGATCCCCAGATGGTTTATGTATTTTGTAGTCATTTGGAATGGTATTTCTTTTTTTTTCCTATTACTATTTTTTCTTGTGTTATTATTATATAGAAATTATGTTGATTTTTGAGTTTTCTGCAACTTTGCTGGAACTATAGTTTCAATTAGTATCCTTGCTGATTTTTTAGAATTTTCTAAGTAAATCATCATATCATCAGCAAACAGGTAATATCTTATCTCCTTTTTACTTACCATTATTCTTTTAATTCCTTTCTTTTGTCTTATTGTTATTGATAACATTTCTAGAACTATGCCAAATAATAGTAGGGAAAGTTGGCATCCGTGTTTTACTCCTATATTTTCTAGAAAAGGTTTTACTATATTTCCATTGCATATAATATTTACCTGTGGTTTTAGGTATATGCCTTTTATGATATATTTTTTTAAATCTATGCCTATACTTATGGGCCACTAGGTGGCATAGTGAATAGAGTGCCAGGCCTGGAGTCAGGAAGACCTGACTTCAAATTTAGCCTCCTACACTTATTACCTGTGAGACCCTGGGCAAGTCACTTACCTTTGTTTATCTCAGTTTCTCATCCACAAAATGAGCTGGAGAAGGAAATGGCAAAGTATTCCAGTGTCTTTGCCAAGAAAATGCCAAATGAGGTCACAGAGAGTTGAACACAGCTGAAAAATGACTGAACATTACCCATACTTTGTAGGGTTTTTAGCATAAAAATGTTGTACTTTGATAAAGACTTTTTATGAGTCTGTTGATGTGATCATGTGGTTTGGATGTTTTGGTTTTTAATATGATTATGTTGACCTAGGAAGTTTTGTTGTTGTTTTTAAACTAGTTGGCATGTAGTCATTGAGGGAGATCCATAGATCAGAGACAGAGGATGTTCGGCTTGCCTGAACGCTGCCAAGTTGGTCAGTCTTCATCCAATGCAACCAGAAAGAATGACAGTGAGCAGTGGGAGATGACTCACCACTAGTGAACTTTGCCTAGACAGAGAATCCCAGCAGGTTGTCTCCCTCCTCTCCACTTTCTTCTCTCTTCCTTGCCTCTCTTCCCCTCCCATTCCATTGGAAAGAATGGAGACTTAAATCCCTTCCTTCCCTCCAACCTCCCATTTCCTTGAAAACTGTTTTATTGGTTTTTTAAGTCTAGCCTGCTCTGGGTAAAAGATGAAATCTATTTTAATTGTTCTGGGTGTATGTCTTCAGTTGCATTCAGATAATGTAATCAGGCAAGCTTTGGGCTGTTTGGTTACACTGGATTTAACTGGCTGGGAAGCTGCTTCTCAGATTGGTGCCATCTGGGAGCTTGACAAGCTGTTATTTAATTTTATTAATAATTATAATTATTAATATAATAAATATTAACCAATTAATATATTAATTATGCATAATGAATATAATTTTAAATAATTCTCTAAAATTCTACAAGCAGAATTTTAGCTGAATTGGAAGTGACTAGATTATTGTTATAATATGTGTGGTTCATTCAATCTCCAATCCAGATGATAGGGAGAGGGTTGACTGTAGAGTGTATTAGGCAAAAAGTCCACAAGCTGCTGGATGATGGGGAGGGGCTTACGAGAGGGCAAAGTTTTGCTTAATAATAATAATGATAACTAATGTTTAGATAGCACTTACCATGCACCTGGCACTGTGCTACCCACTTTATAAATGTTTTACTTCAGCCTCACAACAATCTTGGGAAATGGCAGTTGTTAATATCCCTCTTTTACAGATGAGGAAACTGAGGCAAGCAGAGGTTAAGTGACACCCCCAGGTCACATAGCTAGAAAGTGTTTGTATTTGAATTCAGGTCTTCCTGACTCCAGGACAAGCTCTCTATCTACTTCATCACTGAGCTACCAGTAAGAAGACATAATTATAGTCTGAGAAGATTCCATTCTCACTCTTTATCTGAAGGGAGGGTAAGATTGAGTCCTGAGTGATGTGGACCTGGAGTCAGAAAGCCTTGAATTCAATTTCTGCCTCAACATTTATTAGCTGTATGACCCTGGGCAAGTCATTTATCCTCTCTATGTTTGTTTCCTCATCGGTAAGATGGGGCTAATAATACCACCTACCTCCCAGGGCAATTGTGAGGATTGAATAAGATAATATATGGAAAGTACTTTACAAACCTTAAAGTGCTACATTATGTAAATGTGAGTTTTTATTATTATTTTCTACTTGTCTTTTCCCCTTTCAGTTTAACTTCTTTTGATTAGTTTTGCACAAATCTGGTCAAATACATACGTACACATACATGCACACACACACACACTTTTTAAAACGAATTTTTATTAGGTTCACTTTATTCATTAGCAAATGTCTTTCATTCCTTCATTTTAATATGAGGTTGAGAAATCTCAGTTCTATTCCATCTAGCATAGCACAGGACACATGGCAAATACTTTTAAAATACTTGTTTGATTTTGAGGCACTAGCTTCTTAACTCACAATTGACTTTCCAAATCTGTTGTTCCATCCAAATCTCTTGCCATCAGTGGGTAGCAGCCATAAAAAACCCCACCTCTGAACCTGAGTGCTTGTTGCCTAAGATTTTGCAATTCTTTAATACTTCCTTCTTTCTGAGGAAAATGAGGCTGTGGCAGCAGCAGATGGCAGCAGCAGCTTGGTGGAGAAGCAGCAACTATTGAGGCAGACAACAGCTGTAGCAGATGGAAATGATGGAAACGACAGCTTTGGATCCAAGGAAGAAAGGCAGCCATGGCAGCAGAACGAAGCAGCAGCTCTGGGGCCCAGTCCCTTGCTGAGAGATGGAGTCTCCAGGAGTGAGCCCAAGATATCCAAGGCAAGCTAGCCAGTGAGAGATTGCATCCCTTGGTTTCTATTGGGCAGGAGGGGAGGAAAGGATAATTCTAGCACTTGGTTTTTCTTTTGTTATTTACTTTTCTATTTGATTTCTGTTTTCTACTTAATCTGTTGGTAAAGATGGTATTGAATGGGGGCTCAAACCATATTCACATGATGTGATATCCTGAAACAACTCATATGAAACTTGAGGCAGCAATGGCTTACGGAATTAAGTGAGATCTTTGTTAGTCTGAACTGAACATTTCTGAGAGTCAAGAACACTTCACAAAAGCTGATGTAAGACCTAATATGGAAATGTTTTGCATGAGTGCACGTGTATAATCTACCTCAAATTGCTTGCCTTCCCAAGGAGGGGGAAGAGGAGAGAAGGAGGGAGAGGATATGGAACTCAGAATTTATTTATTTTTAAATAATATTTTATTTCCTCCCAATTATATGTTAAAACAATTTTTAGCCTTTTAAAAAAGTTTTGAGTTCTAAATTCTATCCCTTCCTCCTTTCCCTAATTCAGAACACAATCTGATATAGGCTATACATGTGGAACTCCGAATTTTTAAAAAGTGAATGTTAAAATTTTTGTTTACATGTAATTGAGGAAAAAATTAAATAAGAATTAAATATTAAAAAGAAGTTAATGTAAGGAGGTTAGGCAGAGTATCATACACTATATCTGATAACTCAGCATCTCCTGAATGAACTCATCCACTCAATGTCTCTTCTGTTTCTTTGGCAATTAGCAGATCTCCCTGGATAATCTCTGTCCAACAGAGATGCCTCTCTTTCCTTGACACAGAAGAGCTGTTCTACTTGTGAGAAGTTAGTGGTGGTACTATCCAGGAAGTCCATGGGATCTTTGAATATAATATGTCTGTGGATCTCAAAGTCATCATGAGGTTGGTAGGGCAAAAGTCTCAGACCAGGCATCATGTGCTTTTAAGAGCACAAGTCTTGGGTTGTTTCAGGAAAATTTCATAAACATACACTTAATATTAGACATCTGTTCCCCGGACAATGGGGATTGGCAAGCATGGCCACGGCACACAAGATGTTCGGGGGTGGGGGGTGGTAATTTAGGGTGAGGGAGAATAGTGCTCTATGGAAGGGGAAGATAAACATAACTGTTTTCCCTGGCTTTTTTTTTTTTTTTTTTTTGCTAGGGATGAGTATCCTGGTGTCTAAGCTAGAAAAGCTTTCTGGGATCAAGACACCACACACTGGCTCTTCCCAAATATGGGGGCTTTTTGGGCTCTGAGCCATTCAGGATAAAACTGAAGCTGCTATATAGCTCTGCCATAGCAGCCAATCTGACTGAGACCCAAAGTTCCACCTCCTTAAATCTTTATGGCATGTCACTGAGTACCCATCTCTGAGAGGCTTGGCGCTGTCCCTGGCTGTAGTGCTGATTCTGTTCAGAATTCTCAGCTTTCCAGATGCCTCTCTCTCCAATCTGTCATGAGAGTCCTATTCCAGTGTACTGGAAGAGTGAATTTCAGACTCTGGTGCCCAGCAATAGTTATTCCTTCCATTGGCTGCTCATTCCTTCGCTTTGCCCATGAGTGCCATCTCTGGTAGTCTTCATCATGGCAGATGCAACATCCTCACACAACAGTCTCTTCAAGCAACATTTCTTGCCATAAATTATTAATCTTTTAGCACAAACTAGGTCCTATATCCAAATTCTCCCTTCTGGACCTTGAGTTTCATGGGGGCAAAGATCGAATCTGATGTAAACTTCATATTGTCTCCCACTCCCCTTGCTGCCCCAGCCCATGCTCTACATGCAGACAATTCTGATGAATATTTGTTGAATGAATGAAATCTTGGACTCACACAAGTGTGCAGGAAGAAAAGTATTTTGTGAGACACACCATGGAAGTATAGAACCTTGGGCATAAAAGGATCCTCAGAGATTATCCAGTACAGCTGACTCAATTTACAAAGGAGGAAACGGAAATGTAGAAAGAGAAGGGACTTTTCAGGGTCTTGAAGACAGCAAACAGCAGAGCCAGGATTCAGATCCAAATGGTCTGTCTCAAAAGCTGGGGCTCTTTCCACTCCACCATGCTAAAGAACTATTTATGCTCCTTCCCTCATTTCTTTCTGCCCTACTGGATGCCTCCCCCATTGCTCTTCCTTCCCACCCTCACTTCAATGACTTCCCCAACCTGGATGGATAAAGAGTGGGTACTTGATAAATTTCTGTTCATTGTTTTTGTTGTCCCCAAGTTCTTGAATGGCTGTGATATGGTGAACGAATGAGTTTTTTTCCCTGCTTGGCCTCAGAGGATAGATCCAGATTTAGTCTTGAAGTCAGGAAATGTTGTTTTGACCAAGGAGAACTTTCTCAAAATGGAAGCTGCCACAGGAGGTATTGAGATCCTCATCAATGTAGGTCTTTAAGTAATGCTAGATGACCACTTATTGGAGATGTTGCATAGAGAATTCCTGTTCAAATGTGGGCTGAACTGGATATCTCTGAGATTTCTTTACTACTGAGGCTTGGAGAATATATCACCCTGAGCTTGCTTGGATTATTTGGCCTGAGCTTCAACCCTAATGTGGCATCTCACTATAAATGGGTATTTTTACTTTTTTAGTGGGAGTTCATTTGTTGGCACTGTATCAAAAGCTTTCTAGGATCAGTGTGTCCAGGCATCTAGCTGTGCTCTGTGGTTGAAGGCAGCAGAGATAGCTTAGTCTGAACTTCTGTTGTGAGAGATGGGTTTTAAAGTCCTCTCCCCGCCCCCAGCTCCTTTCTCAGGTCTTTTGTACCTTCTCGTGCTCTTTGGGCTTGAGTGTACCTTCTCAGTCATACCTTCTCGTGTCCTTTGGGCTTACCAAAGAGTTCCAGAGCCTGGGGCGGCCAGGTAGCACAGCAAGTAAGAGCACCAGCCCCAGTGTTGGGATGACCTGGGGATCGAATCCAGGCTTAGACACTTAACACCCACCAAGAAACACCTGGCTGTGTAACCTTGAGCAAGTTACTTAACCCCAATTGCTTTAAAAAAAAGAGAGTTCCAGAGCCAATCTCTTTTTGGGGGAACTGAGTCCCCAGCAGTGGGGAAGCAAATACAATGCCCCTCCACTATATTCTTTCAGCATAGAGATCCCCAGCAGAGCTAGCATAATTCCAGAGCTGAGGTTAATGTTGAGATAAGATCAAAACTTACTCACAATAAACAGTGTTCTGTGTTTTAGATTCCTTGGCTGTGATTGTGTTTGTCCTTCATTCTCGAAGAGAACCATGACATGACATGATTGTACTTGACTTTGATTTGAGTGAGGGAGAGCCATTCAAGGTCACCAGCCTCACTTTCTCCTCCAGAGCCATCTGAGTCCAGATTCCTTGGAGTGATTATTGGAACTGTATTCTTTCTTCCTCCCTCTGGCAGTGGTAATCCTTCTATTTCTGTCTCCTCCCTCTCATACCTCTCTCTTTTGCCCTCCTCTCCCCTTCTTCCTTTAACTAGATGAAAGAGTGTAGTTATGTAACTAACTTGGGTATGAATACCACCTCAGATTCATACTAGCTGTGTATGGCAAGTCTCTTAACCTCTCTGATTGCTTGTTTCCTCATTTGTAAAATTAGGATAATAATGTCACCTACCTCATAAGGTTGTCATAAGGATAAATGAAATAATATCTGAAAAGTAGTACAGTGCAAACTTGACAGCACCAATACTGTATGAAAATGAATCACTGACTTCCTCATTTCCTTTTGCCTTCCCCATCTCCTCCTCTCTTGTCTTTCCTCATTCTCTTTTCACTCATCTATTTCCTTTATCCTTTAATGTGTGTTAATGACTCTACCCTAACAGGGATTTTAGAGAACATCTATTCCAACCCCTGCATTATATGCATGATGAAACTGAAGTCCAGAGAGAAGAGTTTTACCCAAGGTCTGTCCCTGTTTCTGTCTCTTTTTCTATGTGTCTATTTCCTTATTTTTTAAGTTTTTATTAATATCTCCTGTTGTTGATATTATTGTTTGCTCTTTCATTTTCAACCAGGACAAATGACGTCATGAGGGCGATGTCTTGACTTGCACTTGAATTGGATTTAAGTGAGGCAGAGCTGTGCAAAGTCATGGGCCTCGCTCTCTCCTCTAGATTCATCAGAGCCCGATGGTAAGACAAAAAGTCAAGACTACTGTCAATGGCCTGGCAAGGGCAGAGTGAAGTTATCCTAAATATCCCCCCCCCTCCCAGAGAACCATCCTATATGACAAATAATATGTTTTTAGGACCTTCTTCCCCAGCATAACTGATCAATACATTTAAAAGTCTGAAAATACGTGCAATGGGTAACACTTGCCAACCTTCCACCTCTACAAAGAGGTAAATTGGGTGCCCTCTCATTTTTTTCATTTGAGTCCTGCTTGGTTTTTATAATTTTCTTACATTTCCTTGGGATTTTTGGTGAGTTACTGTTCTTTTCCTTTACATGGTTGTAGTTACTGTGTATATTATTTTGTTGGTTCTGCTTACTTCACTCTGCATCAGTTCGTGGAAATCTTTCCATGCTTCTCTTCATTCATCAACCACTTAATTTCTAATAGCACAGTAGTATTACATTCCTCAGACACTTAGTAATGACCCCAAACAAGTCACTTGATTTTTTTTTGCCCCAATTTCCTCATCTGTAAAATGAACTGGAGAAAAAAATGACAAACCACTCCAATATCTTTGCTAAGAAAACCCCAAATGGGGTTATGAAGAGTCAGATAAAAATGAAAAGTGATTTGAACAACAACAATACAGTATTCCATTACATTCTTAAACCACAATTTATTTAGCCATTCTCCAATTGATGGGCATATACTTTGTTTTCAATTCTTAAACATCACACACAAAAAAAAATACTGTTATAGATATTTCGGAGTATATTAAGACTTTCTTTTGATCAATGGCTTCCTTGGAATATAAGCCCAATAGTGGAATCTCTGATTTAAAGTATATGAATATTTTAGTCACTTTATTTGCATAATTCCAAATTGTTTTCCAAAATGGTTATACCATTTTACAGCTCCACCAGCACCGAGTTTGCCTGTCTATCCCCATCTCTCCAGCATTGATTGTTGCCATTTTGGGGGATCATTTTTGCTGATTTTCAGGGTGTAAGATGAAACCTCAAGGTTGTTCTGATTTGCATTTCTCTTATTAGTGATTTGGAGAACTTTTTTCATGTGGTTGTGAATACTTTGCTGTTCATTTCTTCTTTTGAGAACTGTTTGTTGATATCCTTTGGCTATTTATTCTGTCTCTGTCTTTCTCTACCTGCTACAATTCTTTCCCTCTCTCCCTTTTCTCCTTCTATTCCCTACTTTTTACTCCCTCACCTTTCCATTTTCCTTTTATCTCTCATGCCTTTTCTTTCTTTCTGCTTTTCTCTTCTCTTTCTTCTCCCTGTTCCCCTCTCACTTTTTGCTGCTTCCCCCCTCTTTATTTATTCCTTATTCTTCCTTTTTTTGTTTCTCTCTCTCATACTCTCCTGTGCCCCTACACAGCCTGAATACACACATACAACTATGTGAGTCATACAATCTATTCACCCATCAAACAACATGCATTTATTTTTTTAATGTATTTATTTATTTAGTTGTCAGCATTCGCTTCCATAAGATTTTGAGTTCCAAATTTTGTCCCCATCTCTCCTGTCCCCCACCACAAGATGGCATGTAATTTGATATAGGCTCCACGCATACATTTATATTGAACCTATTTTCACATTAGTCATGTTGTAGAGAAGAATTAGAACCAATGGGAGAAACCACAAGAAAGAAGAAACAAACAAAAAAGAAAAAAGAGAGAAAGCAAGCAAATAATATACTTCAGTCTGCATCCAGACTCTTTAGTTCTTTTCCTGGATGTGGACAACATTTTCCATCATGAGTCCTTTGGAGTTGTCTTGGATCCTTGTGTTGTTAAGAGATGTCTATCAAAATCAGTCATCAAACATTGTGGCTGTTACTATGTATAATGTTCTACTGGTTCTGCTCACTTCACTTGGCATCAGTTCATTCAAGTCTTTTCAGATTTTTCTGAAGTCTGCCTGCTCATCATTTCTTATAGCACAATAGTATTCCATTACATTCATATACCACAACTTGTTCAGCCATTCAGCTATTCCCCAACTGATGGACATCACCTCAATTTCCAATTCATTGTCACCACAAAAAGGGCTGCTATAAATATGTTTGTACACATGGGTTCCTTTTCCCATTTGTATGATCTCTTTGGGATACAGACCTAAAAGTGGTGTTGCTGGGTCAAAGGGCATGCACATTTTTATAGCCCTTTGGGCAAAGTTCCAAATTGCTCTCCAGAATGATTAGATCAGTTCACAACTCCACCAACAATGTATTAGTATTCCAATTTTCACATATCTTCTCCAGCATTTATAATTTTCCTGTTTTTTCATGTTAGCCAATCATGAGATGTGGTACCTCAGAGTTGTTTTAATTTACATTTCTCTTATCAATAGTGATTTAGAGCATTTTTCCTATGACTATAGATAGCTTTAATTTCTTCATCTGAAAACTACCTGTTCATATCCTTTTACCATTTATCAATTGGGGAATGACTTGTATTCTTATAAATTTAACTCAGTTCTCTACATATTTTAGAACTATATCAGCCTTTTTCTGAGACACTGCCTGTAAAAATAACAACATGCATTTGTCAAGTACCTCCTATATTGCCAAACATTAGGTTAGGCCCTTGGGATGCAAATGCAAAAAGACTCCAGTCCTTGCCCTCAAGAAATTATCTTGGAATCAAATTCAATCCAGCAAATGTTTACACTAGTATCAGAATGTGGACATGAGCTCAACATTATTTCAGCCTTTTAGGTTCATTATTTTTTCAGCATCCTTGGGTGGGAGGCAGGACTAGCTTGAATATTGACATTCCACAGATGAGAAACCTGAAGCTAAATCAGGAACAATGAGTTCTCCTAAGTCACTGGCTATTAAATTGAAGAACTGAATGAATAACCCAAGATTTTTTGTTTCTGTACCACTGCATTCTTCCCTTGGCCTTAATCTTCTCAATCAGTGCAGCTCCCTGAAGGACTCAGACTCTACCCAAACTCTGCAATTCTGTTACTTTCCTTGGCCAACTTGGGTTTGAAGAAGAATCTTCTTTATCTCATACTAGACAACTGGTCATCCAGTCTTTGTTGAAAGATCTCCAGGGAGGGGCAAGTGCTCACCTCCCCAGATAGCCCACTCTACTTGGGGATGACTCTCGTTATTAGTCAAGTCAACAAGGATTTATTAAGCACCCACTATGTGCTAGGTGATGTGATATAGCAAAAGACAATAGAACCATCCCCTCCTTATCCCTGGAAGTTATGCCTCTCTTTAAAAAGCCTAAGATTACCTAGCGCCCCAGCCATGGCGGCGGCAGGACCAGGGTCCTGAGTGGGAGGGACCGGGGACTGAATGAGCTTGGCCTGGGAGATCTCCGGAGTGGTGGTCGACTCCTTGTTACCATGGCGACCCCGGCGCATTCACAGAGCCAGCAAAACGTGGGAACTGAGTCTCTACGAGCTGCATCGGACCCCACAGGAGGCCATCGTGGAGGGCACAGAGATTGCTGTTTCCCCACGATCCCTACATTCAGAGCTCATGTGCCCAATCTGTCTGGACATGCTGAAGAATACCGTGACCGCATAGAAGTGTCTTCATCGATTCTGCTCTGACTGCGTGCGGGAACAAACCTGTGGGAAGAAGCTGGTGTCAAAGCGGTCCCTTCGGCCTGATCCAAACTTGGATGCGCTGATCTCCAAAACTTACCCAAGTCGAGAAGAGTATGAGGCACGTCAGGATCGTGTCCTCTTCCGCCTTGCACAACCAGCAAGCACGAAGCTCCAGCATTGCGAGGGGCTCCGAGTGCAGGCAATGCACAGGGCCCAACGTGTAAGGAGGCCAATGCCAGTCAGACCAGACAACAACGAGTGGTGAGGGAGAAGGAGATGGGGGTGGAGAAGATGCTAGCTCAGATTCTGCCCCAGACTCCACTCCTGGACCTGTTCCCAAGAGACGTGGAACAGGAGTTGTGGGAAGTAGCAGTGGAGGGACAGGGGGAGGGGCTGCTGCAGGAATAGGTGGGGGAGCAGGCTCTGAGGATTCTGGGGACCGGGGTGCCCCCCTGGGTGGGGCAGACCCTGGGTCCATCAAGCCCACCTGGGGCCCCCAGTCCTCCTGAGCCAGGAGGAGAGATCGAGCTTGTGTTCCGGCCCCATCCTCTGCTGGTCGACAAAGGAGAATACAGTCAGACTAGATATGTGAAGACAAAGGGGAACGCCACAGTTGATCACCTCTCCAAGTACTTGGCTCTAAGGATTGCACTTGAGCGGAGGCAGCAACAAGAGGCTGGGGAGCCTGGAGTACGAGGTGGAGGAGCCAGAAGCTGGAGGACCTGAGGGAGATGGGCGGGGGAGGCACTGGAGGAACTGATGGGCCAGAGGAGCCAGCTTTGTCCAGCCTGGAGGGTGGCAGTGAGAAGCAGTATACCGTCTACATCGCACCTGGGGGAGGAGCTTTCACGACCCCAAATGGCTCACTGACCCTGGAGTTGGTGAATGAGAAGTTCCGGAAGGTGTCCAGACCCCTGGAGCTGTGCTATGCCCCCACTAAGGACTCAAGTGACCCAAGGGCATGGGGGTCTTAGGGCTTCTGTGTGTATGTCCAAGCTCCGCCTTCAGGTCTGTGTTCCCCGCATCCCCCACCCCCTGACCCTGCCCAGCGGCCCCGATGAGGACAAGTGGCTCTTATACAAAGTGTTTGTGTCAGATTCCTCTATAGTGTACAGAGTGGGGTGTGCGCCCCCAGCGCCTTCCTTTCCTACTCACCAGTCACCTCCCTTCTGTAATGGAGGGAGAAGAACCTTCCTCTCCCCCAACAACACATTTGCTTTTTTTTCTTTCAAAAAAAAAAAAAGCCTAAGATGACAATAGTTAATGAATTTTGGTCAGAGTCCCTGCTCCTGCTAATGCTCCTGCTCACTTTGGAGCCGCAGCCCAGAACCATGTACGGGCAACGCAGGAGAGTCCTGCACCCAAGGGCCAGCAAAGGGTCCCCTGGAGGCTCCTTGGGACTGCCTGTCTGAGCCCTTACTGTCTGTGGCCAGAGACCTCTGAAGCCGCCACCATGACTGCCTGTCTGAGCCCTTACTGTCTGTGGCCAGAGACCTCTGA
>NW_027185852.1:26989599-27117086 GCF_028583685.1 Petaurus breviceps papuanus
ATGACTGCCTGTCTGAGCCCTTACTGTCTGTGGCCAGAGACCTCTGACACTGCCACCCATGATTCAGTCTCTCCCATGGCCTGTGCTGGACTCTGGGCTCACCCCAGTGAGACAGTTGCCTTGGGATGGAACATTTTTTCATCACACCCTTTTTTTGGTTCTTCCACTCCAGAATTCGTTCTGAGGCATTATCTTAAAGCTGTCTGGAGGGGAGTTTGTCTTCACTCCGCCATCTTGTATCTTTCCCTCGCTTCCTGCCACCACCCCCATCAAGCAGTTATTATTTTCCAGCCCTTACACTAGATGCTGGACATGATAAGAACAGAAACAACACAGTCCCTGCTTGAGATGAGTTTACATTCAAATGGAGGAAACAGTAAGGACATACATAAGTATGTACAGATAAATATAAGGGGAACAAACACAAAGCGGTTTGGTTCAAGGTAGTTTTAGAGGGAGAAAGGGCTCTGTCAGCTTGGGTGATCGGTGACCCTGGAGGGAGATGGCTCCTGAACTTCCTCAGAGTTCTGGCATTCTATGATTCTGGGCCTCGAGGTCCTGACTCCAGGAATCAGCTCAAGACTATGGATTGTGATTTGTCTCTAATTATTTTTGTGCCTGAGTAAGGCACTAGGGCCCATGGAAGGTCTTGGTGGGCTGTATTTGACTATCAATAGACTTGGGGGTTAGACCTAATTAGAGGATTTACAAAATGTGTATTTGATGGGATTTTTCTCAGTTAACTCTGTGATTAAAAAAGAGAGAATTCAGTTACATTTAAATAACATTAGGGGTCCATTCCCAAAGCCTTGGTTTGTGTGTGTGGGGAGGGGTGAAATCCTATTGCCACATGGGCTAAGGACCCTTCAATCCTGAGAGAAACGTGAGTTATTATTATCATACAAATTCCATGCTACAAGCATCTTCTAAGAGCCTACTTAGGGTAGGGACTAGGTTGACAAAAATGGCACCATCTCTGCCCACAAGGAGTTGGGAGGCAGTTGGAGTTACTGACAGAGCGGATAACAACACATGTACACAGATAAGTGAATATAAAGTCCACAAATATATATATAGTCCACAATATATAAATATATAAAGTGTGTGTGTATATATATATAATATAAAGTACACAAAAAGTAAATGACAAGTCATTTCAATAAGGAGAGAAGAGACTTGATAAATAGACTGGAGGGGGACCAGGAAAGGAAGGCCTCTGGGAGGAGGCAGCCCTTGGGTTGAGCCTTGAAAGGAGCTTGGGATTCTAAGTAGTAGAAATGAGGAGAGAGAATATACCAGGGATAGGTAACATGCTATGTATGTATAAAGAAAAAGTACATAGGAGGTATGAGGGGAAGTGATATAAGATCATTCTGGAGAAGTAAGTTGGAGTCAAATTGTAAAGATAAAGTGGGAAACTTCACCCTCCTTGTATTCACAGGATCTGGAGCTGGGAAAGGACTGAAGAAGGCATGTAGGCAGAATCTGACTTGAGTGGGGATCAGACAACTATGTGTATTGGGGCTGCCGGGGGACCTCTGTGGAGCTGATCCAGTCCTGAGTGCACAGATGTCTTCTGGGTCTGCCTCATCCCTACTTTTGACATGGTTGTCCTGGACAGTGTCTCTTTCCCTGGCTCCCATGATACTAAACTATCGTGGTTCTTCTTCTATTGACATGAAGCCAGAGACCTAAAATCACACATGAACTCAGGCTGTCGACCCTGTCGACTTGTTTTCTTATTGACTCAGACTCAACAGACCCAAAGTCAAACTCCCCAGCTCGCTGGTGGTCTGTATGTGAGTGACCAACCCAAAGCCCTGCTCTGGACATCACAGGACCCTGGAAGTTGGTAGCTAGCCAGGCATCTTCTCTATTTCTATGACTAATGAGCTTGTTTCTTTCCCCTAGTCCCTGTGACTCAGACATCTCCCAGTCCTCGTCTCCTCCCCTGCTTCCCAGTCCCTATACTCTTATTCCTTCACCTTTCTCTGCTCTTGTCTTCCATGGTGCCCTCTGGAACTCCAGTTCTATTATGAATAAACCCCCTTCACCTTAGATCTCCTCTTTTCACTCCTTTTCCATCTTGAGCCTAGCTCCCTCTGGCAGACTCTCTTGTCCTGGTCCTGGGTCAGGAGGAGGAGCACTTGGCATACAATTGGCTCCTCATTGCTTCTCTCTGCCACCTTCACCCAGCAGCATGCCTTCTGAAGTATTGCAAGGTCTAGATGCCTGTTGCTCTAATCCATAATCTGGCAGGTCACTTTTTGACTTCCTGGCTTACAGTCTTCTCTGCCCCAAATCTTACCCTCATTCTTGGGGACTTCAGCATCTTGACCCCACTCACTCTGTGACTCCATCTCTCCATCCCAGGCACCCACAAGTCATACATACCTTAGACATCACCCATCACCCATGATGTGCTGCTTTTGAAGTTTTGAACCCCCTTGCAAATGGAATAAAACTAACGAGGGAGAGGTGATGCTTTAGGTGATGGTGTTTAAACTCTCCTTCCATCCCTGTCAACGGGCTGCTTCCCTACTGGCTACAAACATACCCACATGTCTTTCCCATCCTCAAAAAACCCTCCCTTGATTAGTACATGTTCACTAGTCATAATCCTCGATTTCTCCTTTTTTTTTGTGGCTAATCTCCTCCTAGTTTTATTCCATCTGCTGATTTGAAAAGGAAGTCCCCACGTTCTCTGACTGCCAGATTCCTCCTCTATAGGAGGGGGGAGGGGTGGGAATAGGCAAACCCCCAAATCCTCCTACCTTTAATTCTATGCTCTAACCCTTCCCTGAGGGTCCTACAGTTAATCACAGGGATGACTGAGTCCAGGCAAGGTCCCTCCACTGTTTTGAGCTGCTTTCTAACTTTTCCATGATTTAAGCCACTCTCTCCGGAAGTCAGGGGTCCTTAACCTGGGGTCCAGGATCTTGTTTTAAAAGATATTCTGGCTAGTGTATGTAATATAATTGGCTTCCTTTGCAGTAACGCTTTATCTTACTACTTAAAAGCGTTCTTTGGAGAAGGGCTCCCCCGCCTGCCCAGGGGTCTAGGACACCAAAAGGCCCTTGGTCTAAGGACGGGCATTTCAGAGAAGGTGCCAACCTGCTTCAGGAGCAAGAGATTCCTCCCCTGGGAGTTCCCTGTATCCATAAAATCCCAGGCTCGATCTCTTATCCCTATCCCAGAGGCAGAATGCAGAATGCAGGTTCCCAGCTGTTTCCCTTTGTCTCTGTTATCAATAGGCGCTTAATAAATGCCGGTTGCTGGACTGCTGGAGCTGAGGTCCGCAACTGGGTCTTTTTAGTAGACTAAGGATCCTTGGGCTAGCGGAGAAGAGGCGGAGCTTTTCCGGCCCTCCGTGACGTCACAGACACCCTCCAAACCTTCTCCCCCGCCCGTCGCGCCGTGGAAGCTCCGCCCCCACATTCGGCCGGCCACGCCCCCCGGCTTCGCGGCTCAGGCCGGGGCGTGGCTATGGGGTGGGTCACGTGCCGCGGCGGAGCGTTCGGAGGCTCCGCCCCACCGGGCCTCGCGCCAAGCCCGCCCCCGCTGCCATGACAACAGTGTCCACCGCCGCCCAGGCTAAGCTGCTGCTCCAGCCGGACTGAGGCAGGACCTCGGGCCCGGGTCTGGGCCCTCCGCCTCCGCCGCCGCCCCCAGATCCGCACTCCCCTGCTCGGGCCCGCGGCCAAGGCCGCCCCATGCCAAAGATGAAGGCGCTTCAGTGTGCGCTGGCTCTGGAGATCCGCTCCGTGAGTGGCGGGCCGGCCGGGGGAAACTGAGGCACGGGGGAGGGGGGAGATGGAGGCACGGGGAGGGGGAAACAGACACGGGCGGGAGGGGAACTGAGGCACGGAGAGGGACTTCTTTATCGGCCCCTGCACTGTATTTCTTGGGAGGGAGGGTCTGTCCTCCGACCTGAAGGCCGCTGCCTCTCTCCCTCTTCTCTGCCCTTCCCTCCCGGTGGGGAGCCCCTCCTCGCCCCCCAGGCCCTTCCCCCAGTCCCAACGCCAGCTCTGGGGCTGCCCCGCTGAGAGCCCGGCCCGTTCCTGGGCTTGGTAAGGGTTCTGAAGCCCCCCTCGGTTCCCGGTCCCCTACGGTGAATGCCTGCGGCCCCTTGCTCTCCCCTCCCACCCCCCCCTCCTCCTTGGTTTCTTTTGTCAGTGCTTTAGAGCAGGACCTTAAGTGCTGGGGAGTGAGGGGGGGTGCCTCCCCTTGGATTCCCCGCCTAGCCCCGCACTGCGAGCGCCCGGGACCCCTCCCTCACAGGCAGTCTTTGGAAGACCAGAAGTTTTCCAGACTTGGCTTCGCTGCGGAGACGTGGGGCTCCCCTGCCTGGGCCAGCCCCACCGTGCCCTAGAGTGGGGAGGGGCCTCCGCCCAGCGGTCTGGGGGGAGCTGAGTGCGTCCTGGCAGGGGCTGCGGTCCGTCACCTGGGAGGGGTGCAAGTGCTGAGCCTTCCGAGAGACCGCGATGCCTGCACAGGGACGCGCCAGAGAAGGGGCGTGCGGGTGGCACAGTCCCGCCCAGCCGGCGCGCTCCTCTCATCTCCCGGCTCATTCCTGCTTGGTTCTGTTCTCACGCTGCCCCACCGGGAGGGGTCCCTCCTTTCCCATCTCTTTTGGGGGGTCAGAACCTGTGATTTCCTTGGTGCAGGGCCTGCACACGTGCCGCAGCTGACTGTCCTGTGGAAAGAGAGCTTAAGTGACTTTTCCCAGGACTTGCCAGAGGCAGCCCTGGAACTCAGGTTTTCCAGGTGCAGAGGTTGGCTCTGTCCACTGGTCCGGTGACTAGGCCATGCTGCCCTTGTTTGAAATCTGACTACTGCCTTTCCCATTTCCCCCACCCCGTGACTGTCCTCTCCTCACATTTCTTAGAGCACTTTGCCTGCATCCCAAGTGGGCCCTAATTTTCTCATTTGTGTCACACTTCAACATTTCAGAGAATCTGTGATTTCATTCAGGCAGGCATTTGGCCTATGGGTGCCTTCTCCTTCAGCGTCACTTTTCATTCTCCATCCTTCTGTAAATGCACACCAAAGATTCATCCTGCACATGGGCAGCCTTCCTAGAGGTCTTTTAATATCCCATGGGTGCCATTGTGGCCCTCAGTTCTCTTATGTGAGTAAATGACTGACTGAGTCAGTGTGCCTGGGCAATAATTACCATGCAGCTTTCTTGAGCATGGTCCTCAGTGGTACCTTGTGCAGCCCACTTATGTTCCCTTCTCTCTTTTGCCCTTTGGCCCCCTAACAAGGAATTTCGACCCTTTGGAGGGTATAATGTTGTGTATTTTTTATTACAATTCTTTGTATCAGGAACTGATTTTTTTTTCATCTCTATAATTACATTGAGAGAGATACAGCATTCATTTTGCTTTCAATAGAGTATAAGTTCTAGAGGTCTTATAAACACATTCTCGAAGAAAATGTTTTTGTCTCTATCCCCAGTGCCTAGCAGTGCCTGGCACCCAGCAGATGAATGTTAAGTGCCTGTTGATTGATTATTTCGGGTTCTTGATCTTGGATATGCCCTTGGGGAGTTTAAAATGTGGAATTGGACAACTTGGTTTCTTTTAATCATCTGAACTGTCTTGTAAAAAGCTCACAAATTTGCATTAGATCTCTACTTTAAATACAGTGAAGGCATTCCACACATAAGGCCTCTCTGTGCAGTGTCCAGAATAACACTTCACCTCATCCTCCCCTTCAGCTGTCAGACCCTGTCCTCCCTCTGTCCAGTAGACACCAGGGGCTCCCAGGTACCACAAGTATCAAATACAAGACCCTGTTTAAAGCCCTTGGTGATCTGAGCTTCTCCTACCGTGTTTCCCCCATAATAAGACCTATCCTGAAAATAAGCCCTCCCCTTACTGTGTAAGATTCCTCTAAAATAAGCCCTCCCCCGAAAATAAGCCCTATTGAGATTGCTACTGTAGTGAAGGTGATCCCCTGCGCTACACGCTACATTATGGTACCCTCTGTATGCACCTCCCCCCCCTTTCCCAGTGAAACGCACGCCGCGCTCCGAGCTGCATCCAATCAGAGCTGCAGCAGTGAGCGCATCATCCTGTTCTTCCCCAGTGATTTGCTTGCTGGCGCCATTGAGAGCAGTGCCGCAGAGGAGAGCTGAGGCAGGACAACATAAGCCCTCCCCTGAAAATAAGCCCTCTGGTGTTTTTCTTTCCAAAAAAAATAATAAGACAGTGTCTTATTATCGGGGAAACACAGTATCTCTGCAGTCTCACATCCACCCACAACTCTGACTCAGTGCCCAGGGCCTCCCTCTTTGCTGTTCCTTACCCCAGGCATCTTCTGTCTGGGCTCCCAGTGATTTCTTTGGCTGTCCCTCATGCCTGCAAGGCTCTCTCTCTTCATCCCTACCTCCTGGCTTCCCTGGCTTCTTTCAGGGCCCTGCTGAAATCCCACATTCTACAGCCAGCCTCCCCTGACACCCTTAATGCTAAGGCCTTCCTGATATAATTATCTCCAACTTATCTTGTCTGCGCATAGTTGTTGATGGGCATCTTCCCCATTAGACTGTGAGTTTCTTGAAGGCAGGGACTGGCTTTCTTTGTATGCTGTAGCTTTGGTGCCTGGAGCACAATGCTTGCTGGCTTGCCATGAGTACAATGCCCTCCCCAACTTCCATCCTGAATTTGTCCTCAAGACTCTGTGTTAGGCAAAATGTGAGATGGGGGAGTTTATCCATGTCATAGGAATAACCTCCCTATCAAGGGGAAGAATGCATCCCTTTTTTTGTTTGTTTTTTCCAATTTATTTATTTATTTTTAATTTTCAACATTCATTTCCACAAGATTTTGAGTTACAAATTTTTTCTCCTCATCTTTCCCTACCCCCACCCCAAAATAGTGAGCCTACTGAATACCTCTACCCCCAATCTGTTCTCTCTATTATCCTCCCCCATCCCCCCCCCAAACTTTCAACTAGACCAAGATGGATTTCTATAACCTAGTGCCTGTATACCTTATTTCCCAGCTTCATGTAAAAATCAGTTTTTTTAAACATTTGTTTTTGAAACTTTGAGTTCCACAGTCTTTCCCTTCTTTCCTCCTCACCCACCCCCACTGAGAAGACAAGCAGTTCAGCATAGGTTGTACATGTGTAGTTATGCAAATCATTTCCATAGTAGGTATATTGTGAAAGACTAAGTATATTTCCCTCCATCCTATCCCACCCCTCACTTATTCCATTTTCTCCTTTGACCCTATCCCTTTTCAAAAGTGTGTGCTTCTAACTATACTCTCCCCCAATCTGCCCTCCCTTCTATCATCCCCCCTCCTATCCCCTAACCCCCTGCTTTCCTTTAGGGTAAGATGCCCAATTGAGTGTGTATGTTATTCCCTCCTTAAGCCAAATTCAATGAGAATCAGGTTGTCCCATTCCCTTTCACCTTCCTGTTCTTCCCTTCCATTGTAACAGGGTTCTCTTGCCTCTTTTATAATGAGATAATTTACCCTAATCTATCTCTCCCTTTCTTCTTCTCCCAATATATTCCTCTCTCACCTCTTATTTTTATTTTTTAGATATCATCCCTTCCTATTCAATTCATCCTGTGCCCTCTGTTTATGTATACATGTACTCACATATATATTTACATATACATACACTCTCCTTTACTTACATATATATACACATATATGCATATATATTCCCTTCAACTATCCTCATGTTGAGAAGTCTCATGAGTTACAATTATTGTTTTGCCATGTAGGAATGTAAATAGTTCAACTTAAATAAGTTCCTTATGATTTCTTTTTCCTGTTTACCTTCTCATGTTTCTCTTGCTTCTTGTATTTGAAAGTCAAATTTTCTGTTCAGCTCTGGTTTTTTCATCAAGAATGTTTGAAAGTACTCTATTTCATTGAGTGACCATATTTTCCCCTGAAGCATTATATTCAGTTTTGCTGGGTAGGTGATTCTTGGTTTTAACCCCAGCTCCTTTGACCTCCGGAATATCATATTTCAAGACCTTCAATCCCTTATTGTAGAAGCTGATAAATCTTGTGTTATCATGATTGTGTTTCCACATACAAAAATTATTTCTTCCTAACTGCTTGTAGTATTTTCTCCTTGTCCTGGGAACTCTGGGATTTGGCTATAATATTTCTAGGAGTTTTCTTTTTGGGATCTTTTTCAAGAGATGATCGGTGAATTTTTTAAATTTATATTTTACCCTCTGGTTCTAGAATATCAGGGCAATTTTGCTTGATAATTTTTTGAAAGATGGTGTCTAGGCTATTTTTTTGATCATGGCTTTCAGGCAGTCCAATAATTTTAAATGGTTTTTCCTGGATCTATTTTCCAAGTCAGTAGTTTTTTCAGTGAGATATTTCACATTGCCTTCTATTTTTTCATTTGTTTGGATGTGTTTTATAGTATTTTGATTTCTCATAAAGTCATTAGCTTCCATTTGCTCCAGTCTAATTTTGAAGGAATTATTCTCTTCAGTGAGTTTTTGAAATTCCTTTTCCATCTGGACAATTCAGCTTTTTAAGGCATTCTTCTCCGCATTGGCTTTTTGGGCCTCTTTTGCCATTTAAGTTAGTCTACTTTTTAAGATGTTATTTTTTCAGTATTTTTTTGGGTCTCCTTTAGCAGGCTGTTGACTCTCTTTTCATGATTTTCTTGCATCATTCTCATTTCTCTTCCCTATTTTTCTCCACTTCTCTTATTTGATTTTCAAAATCCTTCCTGAGCTCCTCCATGGCTTGTGACCAATTCATATTTTTCTTGGAAGCTTTTAATGCAGGAGTTCTGCTTTTGTTATCCTCCTCCAGTTCCATGCTTTGATCCTTTTTGTCCCCAAAAAAGGATTCTGTGGTCTTACTGTGCTTCCTCTGCTTGCTCATCTTGCCAGTTACTTGACTTTCAAGCTCTTTGCCATGGTAGAACTCTGCTTCCAGAGAGGAGAGCTTTGTTCCAAATTGCTGGGGTTTTTTGCAGCTGCTGGAGCTGTTAGGAGGGTGCCCCCTCTGCAGCACACACAAGCTCTGGCTCACTGATCACACAACCCAGGACCACCGTCCAAGACTGAAATCCAGATCCAACAGGTCAAAGCAAGAGCAATTACCCTCTGAATGGTCACTTGGTTCCCCTATAGTCTGCAGGCCAGGAGTTCTGGAAGCAGCCACATGGCAGCAGCTGCGGCCATTGTACCTTCACTGCTTCTCGCTGCTGGGGGCAGGGGCCGGACCATGCTCTTCTGTCCCCCTCCCCTGTTCCAAAAGAGTTCCACACTGACCTTTTACTTTGTCTTTGGTGTTTATGGGTTGAGAAGTCTGGAAACTGCCACAGCTGCTGGTGGTTCTCTCTCCTGAAGTCTGCTCTGGCCAGTCTGTGCTGTGGGTTGGGGCCTCCCCGGCCTCGGCATGGCTGATGCGGAACTGTGTTTGGCTCCCAACTCAGTGCTATAGACCCTTCCTGTCGGCCTGCCAGGCTGCCTTCAGCAGGAGATTTCTTTCTTTCTGTCAGTTTGTGGGTTCTGTAGCTCTAAAATTTGTTTAAAGTCTTTCTTTTTTACAGGTATTAGAGGTGGTTGGAGTGGAAGCTCCTACCAAGTTTGTGTTTCTACTCCGCCATCTTGGTTCTGCTCCCAAATGTGTCCCTTGGAGCCTTGGTCCTGATCTTGGACCCTGGCTTGGCCCTTTCCTGTCTGCCCTCAGTTTTCCCTTCTCGGACCTGAGGGGCCTGGTCAGATGATCTCTGAGATCCCTTTGTGTGCCACACTGAGCAACCTCTCAGCAGGATTGGAACCTGCCCAGAGAGGTGTTATTATAGCATATAAATGCTGTTCTTGTGACTTAGCAGAATATGCAGTCCAGCATTCTGTCTTTTAAGTTGCTTCTTGTGTGCAGTTGTCTTCTGGTATCATTTCTGGGAAAAATCCCCTGCCTGTTGGTCATTGGGCCAACATTGTGCATGGAGAGATTACTGTCTGTAGATGTAAAGGACCATATGAAGCCTAGAAGCTTCTGCCCGTTTGGCATCATGCCACTGTAGAATGAATGAATGAATGAGTGAGCATTTGCTAAGCTCTTGCTGTGTACCTGGCAATGTGCTAAGGACTAGGGATACAAATACACTTAATTAAGCAACACAGTTCCCACCCTTGAGAGGCTTATACTTCACTGGGCTAGACAACACATAGAAGGAGAGCTAGAAAATGTGGGCATGAGAGGATGAGGAGTAGAGTGGTTTGGAAGCCTCAGGGAAGTGAGGTGGAGGCCTGGCTCTGGGTCAGATAAGGCCAGAGATGTCTTTCAGGGCCCCTGGACAAGGGGTCAAAGCAAAGGTGGTATGGTTTGGAAATGGCAGGAAGTGGACATGTACCACTTTTGCTTGAGGGCTTTTTATTTGCCAGTTTTACTAATCACGGTGCATAAAGCAATGTTAATTCCTTAGAGGATGCGCTTCTTATAGCCCTGACTCTGAGGCTCTGGCTGTATCTACTCCCTCTCAAAACTCCTGCAGGAGACCTTGGAGGAAGGAATCTTTGGGTGGACATTCCAATAAAGTCCATTAAATTAACTCATCAAAGTATGGCATCCACTAAACACAGAGGTGTTTGTATTAAATTTTCAAATGAGTGGCCTTGAAAAATTATTTCCTTGTTGTTATAGAGGTTGCTTCTGGGCTTGTTTTAGTTACCCCCAAGACTGCTCTGCTGTATTGGGGTCACAGATGGGGTGGGATAGCAACACTGGGGCATTGGAGAGATTTTCCATGCCTTCGAGCCCTGAAGTTCTTTCCTCTGTCTTCCCATCTTCCTGGCATTTGGAAGTATGACATCGCTTTTCCTTCGGTAGTATTGTGATAATGTGGGAACCACAGAAATTAGAGGGAGGTTTCACCCTCTGACACGGAATTCCCTACAACAGCTCTATCAGAAAGCAGAGCCACCCAGTCTAGGAGAAAATAATGTGTTGCCAGGGGGAAGATATGTGTTTTCTCCGTGATCCCTTTGAGAACTGTGTGTTGTGTTGCATAACCTGCCTTTAAAGAGTAGTGTCAAAGCTGTACTTATCCGTTGAGTCTAGAATAACATACTTTTAAGCACATTTCACCTGGAAGGCAAAAATTCATTGCTGCATTGGTCTAAATATAATCTGCCCTCAAAACTAGAGACATATCAGGGGAGTCTAAACTATGGTATTGGGGAGCAAAAGAGCTTCACTTAGAAGGGGTATCCAGACCCAGAGGCCCAGGTGGAGACTTGCCACACTTGACATTATCAAGGTGATCAATGAACTTCCCTGCTCTATGCATAGCTATAAATATACTCCAAAAAGCTAGTTTTCATTTATTGGCTACCACTCCTTCTTTTGGGGGCAGCTATGTGGTTGAGAAGTATGATGACAACATGGGCAGCAGGATCAGGGCAAACACAGAAAGTAGTACAAGGTAATGCAAGATGTTTAGAAATCCTAAATCACCATCACAAAGGAATGCCCTGCCAAACTTCATCCTTGGATCCCACCTTTGACTGTCCTCACTCCTACATACATGCAACTGAATAAAGATGGAGAAAAATCACCCACCTCTTCTGACTGGGTCCACTACAAATTTATATTACACTCACCTGGGCCCTCCCTGCTGCTGGGCAGTCCTACTGTCCTTCACTCTCCCACTCTCCCCAACGGCCCTTCTGAACCTTCCGTTCCTCCTCAAACCTCCCGTGGCTCCTCCTCCCCTCACTCTCAGCTGAGAAACAAGCCTCGTATTTCACAGAAAACAATGAGCTCCTTCTCCCCTCTTCCTCATCTCCTATCACTCACATGCCTTCTGCTGCTCTCTCCTTCCTTACTCCTGTCGCACATGAAGAGCTGGCCTTATTCATTACCAAGGCTGACCTCTCTACTTGTTCAAAGGATCCCATTCTGCTCCATCTCCTCCAGTAGACTCTGTAATCTCTCTGTAATCCTCACTCTCACTTATTTTCAATATCCTTGTCAACTAGCTCCTTCTCCACTGTCTACAAACATGCCCGTGTCTCCCCATCCTCAAAAAACATTCACTTGATCCTTCTGTCCCTGCTATCTCCCTATATCTATTCTACCCTTTGTAGGTAAAACTGTATCAGGGTGGTCCTTGAATGAAGAGAGAGGGGATGAGGAGGGGGAAGGCAGAGAACAGCTGGGGACATGGCTGAGCTTTCAGGGTGTTGGTCTTCTTGATGAAACAGGAAATTAGAAAGAGGGGAAGGGGATTAGGGAGAGATAATAAGTTAGTTCTTTTTCAGAAATTTGAGTTTGTGATCCCTGTGGGGCATCCCATTGATGATGTGGAACCATCCCACCAGAGCCAGATTAGGGCTGGATCTGTAGATTTGAGAGTCTTCTGCAGGAGGTGAAAATTGGCTCTTCAGGGGTTGATCATCACCAAGAGAGGATGTAGAGAGTGGGAAGAGGAAAGCCCCAGGACACAGTCTTGGGAGATGCCCACATTCAAGGAAGGGGCCCCGATAATGTTCCAGAAGGGACTCTCTGGGGAGAAGACTATTCCTTTCCTTCCTTTTGGTTTTCACAATTTTTGGGGTGCGTTTCTAGAGATGAGGAGGGAGCTTTATATAAGCCTTACCAGAACTCTTCATAATTTTAATTATTCTCAGACTCTGGCAAAATAAGGATATTTCGTTTAGCTCTGCCCAGTTTGGGCTCTCTCAGTTTAATTTTTTAAAATGGTTTCTGATTGTACTTACCAGGATCCTTCTGCTTTTCCCTATTGTATAAAAGTTCATTTTATAAGCCACATCTATGTAATCAGGATATTTTTGTCTCCCCTGGCCCCAGGTATCTTGTCCACGACTGCAGCTGAAAGACAAGGAGGACGTCTATCTCAGCGTTTGTGTGTTTGGCCAGCACAAAAAGACACAATGTGTCCCTCCTATCTTTCCGCTGGTCTTCAATGCCAGAATGGTGTTTGAAAAGGTAGGCTCCCTTGTGAGTTCAGCCCTGTGTGTCCTGAAAAAGGCTGTGTTTACATGTCCTGGGCAAGGCACACACAAATACTCCCAGAGTTTGCAAGCTTAGGGGAGGACAGGCATTTGACTGCATTGGGAAGCAAGTGAAAAGAGCCTCGCCATTTACCAGGGAAAGTACAAGTCTAATTTTACTTCTCAAAAAATGTCCCTTCAGTGACCTGTGACTTGACAGTCTAGAATCAATTCCTATGCACCACAGGAAATAGAATTTTCTGGCACTGAAAATATGAGTAATTTTAAGAAATCATACAACAAAGTGCTCTGTGTTACTCCTGTGAGTGTCCCACACTGAGCCAGTGCTTACCTTGCCTTCTCATCTTGGCTAAAGTCCAACTCATGATTGTGGTACTGTGGACCTTTATTTTATTAAACTGGAAAGGTGTGACTGGAGTCAAAATTTAATAGCTTAGAAATAAATCTTTGCTGTCAGCTACTGAATTTAGGAATTATTCCCCTTAATTATCACTTATCTTTTTCTCAGTACAAAAGTTTATTTCTCAAGTTGTCTTAGTTGATTAAAAAAGACAAGTGTGTCTTGAAACATAAACTATACACCGCAGGAAGGGAAAGAGCAGTGAGAGATACTACATAGGAGGGCATGATTGCCTTGTGGATCCTTAGACCTATTTCTGGTTCTGTCTGGGCTGTTTACCTGGCTTGCCCCTAATTTCTGGATAGCATTTCTTCAAGCTCAGCATTACTAACTGTGTCTCTGCTCACTCTTTCCATCTACTATCCTAAGTCCTAGGGCAGTTACTATTTACATAAAACAAGCACCTTTGACAACGACCATGGGAAGAAGAGACAAAGTGACAGTGGAGACAAGATATGAGGGTCACTCTAGATGGAACAGAAAGGACTTTGTAAGGATGAAGGAAAAGGAAATCACATTCTTGTAAAGTTCTGTGTGAGAGTAGAAGTTGTTGAACTCATTGTCTTTGTGTGCCCGGTGTGGCACAGGCCTAGCTCACGGCACTTGCTGCTGGCTGATGGAGTCTCCTCTCTGCCCCTTTTCTCACCAGGTGTTCCCTGAAGCCATAGACCCGGGAGATGTAGTAGCACAACTTGAAGGTAAGTTTTGTTTTCATTTTTTTGAGCTCATTGTTTCTGACTGTCCACTGATTGCTCGTTTTTCTGTAGGGTTTGAGGGCTGATCTTTGACTCCTTTCCTCACAACACATGGCATTGCTGTTGATGCTTGACAGAGAAGGGAGCTGAGGCTCATGGAAATGAAAGAAATGGCCAAGCACTTTGTCCACAGGCCTAGTCTCTGAATCAGAAGCCGGGCCTTTTACTGCTCTACTCCACTGCTTGTTGTTAGAACAACCTGAGACTTCAAAAGTATGGTTTACAGAGACATCACCCCTGCTCCCCAGGATGTAGGTGGTGCACATGGTTCTATTTTATAGATTAGGAAATAGACATTAAGGAGGATTAGGTGGATTGTCTAGTCTATAGCTTCCCGGGAGGTCAGATTGGAAGATGAACCCATATAGCTCTCAGCATCTCCATAGTGTGTGGTTTTCTCTCAGGCCACCTCTTTCCCATTAGAAAATTGGACCCTGCTCTTAGAACCAACCTGGGCTTTGATAGGCCAGTTTTGGTCTTATTTTGCCCAGATCCAGGGCTCCACAGCATTTCTAAGCTGTTTTTGTCCAATAATTGGTTTCTTACCCTAATAATTGGGGGTCGTTAATTTTATTTGGATGCTATTTTACTATATCTCTTTTGCTTCTGTGTTAGCTAATCTGTTTTTGACTTTTATATATTTTATCCAGAACCAAATTATTTTGATGATTACTATTTTGTAGTATCATTTTTGATCTGGTACTACTAGGCTTATTTCCTTCTCATTTTGTTCATTATCTCCCTTGAGAATCTTGTCTTTTTCACCCAGGTGAATTTTTAAAATTAAATTGTCTTTGGCTAGGCAACTGGGGTTCAGTGACTTGCTCAGGGTCGCACAGCTAGTAAGTGTCAAGTATCTGAGGCCAGATTTGAACTCAGGTTCTCCTGACTCCAGGGCTGGTGTTCTATTAACTGCTCTACCTAGCTGTCCCTTAATTTTTGTTTTTAATCAACAAAAATCTGTCTTCTCTCTCTCCTTTGTCCCCCCACCCCCAATCAAGAAAGAAGGAAAAATGTATATAGTAAAAAAAACCACATTTCTGCATTGGCTATTAAAAAAAAAAGTGTCACTCTTCACTGAGTCCTTCACCTCTCTAGCAGGAGGTAAGTAACATGTTTCATCAAGAGTCCTCTGGAACTTTGCTTAGTCATTGTGTTGATTAGAGTTCTTAAGACTTTCAAAGTTGTTTGCCTTTACAGTATTTTTCTTATTGTGTAAATTGTTCTAGTTTTGTTCACCTCACTCTGCATCAGTTTATACAAGTCTTATTAGGTTTCTCTGAAACTCTTCCCTTCATCATTTCTTACAGCCCAATAGTATTCTGTCACATTTATATACCATAACTTGTTGAGCCATTTCCCATCTGATGGTCATCTCCTTAGTTTCCAGTTCTTTGCCACTGCAAAAAGAGCTGCTATAAATATTTTTATGCATCCTTAGAGACTATTTTGTTTAGGATTAATCCCTTCCTTAATCTGTCTTCCCTCTTATGCTCCATTCTCCCTTTCCCTTTTATTTTCGTGTCGAATGAAATGCATTTCTGTATCCATCTCGTGTATGTGTGTTCTTCCTTATTTTGACCAGTTCAGATAAAAGTGTGGTTCAAGTGTCTCCTTTCTCCCTACCCTTTCCTTCTCTTTTGTATTCAATTTTTGTACTCACTTCAGTTATATGAGAAAATTTTCTTTAACCTGACTTTCCCTCTCTTACCTCTCATTGTGTCTTTTTTCTTTCCTTTCCTTTTTTTTCTCTTACGATCATAAGAACATAATGACATACCTCTTTGGCTTTCTGTCATATTAGGCTCCCTCTATAAGCCTTCAGATTAGTGTTCTGAGGGAATACTTCCATTTCTTCCCCTACTAGAATGTAAATGCTTCATCATTCTATAGTCCCTTGCAATTGCTCACTTATATGTGCCTTTTCATTTAGCTTCACTCTTGTGTTTGTATTTGTTTCACAAGTAACATAGGGGAGGCACTGGAGGTTTTGGATTCCAGATTCTAACAGGTTACTCTTGATCTGGTCAAATGGAAAGGACAGGAAGACAGCTTTGGAGGGGTTAATAATCTTACATACTTTAGTCTATTCTTCTCAGTGGGAGTTTGCTGATAATGGAGGCACCAACACCTATAACAGCATTCCCTAATCACCCTTCTTGTAGGGGCCGACAAGAAGGGTCAACTACCCTCGTGTCTTGATGGGGTTAATTGAGACAGAACTAGCATTGCAGCTTGTGCCCTCCCCTAAATCCCTTCCACCCTTGATGGGGGCTGATCACACACAGAGTTACACTTTCATATTCCCCTGTGGGTTCCTCACTTACTGACCAGTACCCACTTGTTTTATAGGGCAACAGACAAAGAAGGCATCTTGCCAGCAATAGCCTCACAGGTTAACTTTAGCAATATCTTCATTCAGTGCAAATATAGTATCACATATCACCCTGTATCTCACTGTGCAGTCTCAGTAGGACTATCACTGTGATTCTAGGAATTACTATCTAGAATCTTTGGGACTATTCTGGGAGTTATTATCAAATACCTGGAAACTAGAGATTTCCATGGCCATGAAAGTAAAAGAATAAGCAGATCCTCCTTACATAGAGTATTTCAAAGTTTCTACTCAGCTCGAGTCTTTTCATCAGGAATGCTTGAAAGTATTCTATTTCATTAAAAGTTCTTTTTTCTTTCTCCTGTAGCATAATACTTGTTTTCTTGGGGAAATTATTCTTGGCTGTAAGTCTTTATCCTTTGCTGTTTGTAATACTATATTCTAAACTATCTGTTTCTTCATAGTGTAGTAATGGCTGCTAAATCATGTGTGATTCTGACTGTGGCTCCTACTTGAATTTTTTTTTCTGACTGCTTATAGCATTTTTTCTCTGATTTGGAAGCTCTGGATTTTGGCTCTAATGTGTCTGGGAGTTTCCATTTTGGAATTTGTGTCAGGAGATGACTTGTGATTCTTTCTGTTTCCACTTTGCCTTCTGGTTCTAAGGGATTTGGGCAGTTTTCTGTTATGATTTTTTGAAATATGATATTTAGAGTTTTTTCCTTATGACATTCAGATAGTCCAATGATTCTTAAATTATCCTTAATCTTTTTTTTTCCAGTTTAGTTGCTTTTGTTATGAGATATCTTACAGTTGCTTCTATTTTTTAAATCTTTTGACTTTGTCTTAATATTTCTTGTCTTATGGAGTGTTTAGTTTCTATTTGGTCCATTCTGATTTTCAGGGAGTTGGTTGCTTGGGCAAGGTTTTTTACCTCTTGTGCCAAGCCGTTAATTCCCTTTCCAATTCTTTCTTCCATATCTCTCATTTCTTTTCCATTTTTTCCCATTAGCACTCTTGTTTCATTTACAAAACCATTTTAAAGTCTTTTTAAAATTCTTGCTTCTTCTAGGAATTCTAGTTGAACCTTATGTTCAAGCTGTGTTTCTCTTTGAGATTTTGCTTGTAGATGCTTTGGAGTCAGATGTGTTTAGAACTTTTGTGTTGATGAATCAGCAGTTTGGACAGTCTGGAGGGGAATGGAGACATCACTTGCTTGGGCCTCCTCCCTAAAATGGAGGTTCTGGGATGAACCAACCAATCTGAGGGAGATGGGCCCTAGCCAGGTTCATTTCTCACTATGCCCCTTTAGAATCCCTTTGTAATTTGATGAAAAGGGACTATTTCCCTTCCTTTTATATGCCCTGTGCTTCCTGCCGCTGACATCATGTACATCCTTCATAGGGCAAATAGGGTCCCTTGAAGCTTCCTAAGTTCCCACAATCAGATGCACCTCCCCCCTTTTAAAAATTTTTTTTACTCCTTTTATCTTTACATCCACTGATGCTCCCTTTTGACAAAGAAAAGCATTTAAGCCAAGCTACCCATTAGTGTGACATTCGGTCCTGGGAGTTCCTGCCCTGTCCATTGGGCAGGATGTGATGTTGCCCTGCTCCTTTCCTGGGAACTTCAGTCATTCCATACTCAGGGCCTGGTTTCCTTTGATGATCCACTACATAGTACTCTTGGTTCTGATTATTTCTTTCTGAATCAGTTCATATAAATCTTTCCACCTTTATCTAAATTTATCAGATATTTGGAGCATCGTGTATAAGGAAGGGCAAGTTGACCAGGGATCTGCTGCGAGCACATAAACGTACCTTTGCCTTTTTGCCTTGTGACTGCTCTACTGCTAAGAAAATGACGGGCTGACCCGGCTTGTTTACTCACGAAAAATCTGTTCTCTTTCTTTGCAGACGACACAGCAGTGTTTGAGTTGATACAGCTTGTTCTGCCAGGTATGAAACTGATTCTGTTCCTAAGACAGCATGGGGTATATGTGGGGAGCTAATTCATAATAGAATGACCACAGTCCCACCCTCATCCTTAGCCTTTTCCTCATTTAAGAACTATTTTGTTTAGGGCTGAATAGATCCAGAAAAATGCCTGGCCACAGTGTTAGGGAATACATTGTCCAAACTTTGATGAATAGAGATTATTTAAAATGTGATATAAACTGACTTTATCCAGAGCTATCATAACAACCAAAATTCAAGAATCAGTTTTTGTGAAGTTGCTAAAAATGCAGCCTCCTGTCTACCACATGGCCCTTGTCAGTGTATTCCCTCCCTATAGCTGACCCCACCCCAACTTTTAAAGAAGGTAACCATGGTAAAAAGGGTGACTTGAAAACTTGAGCATTAATGTATTTACAATTAATTAGTATATTAACTGTATTGGAGGAACCATGAAAACTCCCAGTTGTCTGTTTCTGCATCATCTTGATATTTATGTAGAGAGAACAGGAAACACTGCTTCCTGCTTTCTTGAAAAACAAATCATTAGCAGGAGTGTGTGTTGGGGGGGGGGGGAGGTAGATGGGTCTTTGTTGATTAAAGACTACGTCCTTCTATCTCACCCAGCCGGGAGGTATAGTAGCTTCTCATGGGCCCATCCTGCTGCTGATTGGTACAGATGCTTTTATCTGCTCCATTTTTCTGGCCTGGATGGTTCACCCCTCCTTAGGCAGCCTGGTGGCCCTCTGCTCCTGGGGTCTTACCATCTGAGTACTGTACTTAGTGCTGATACCCAATCAGCTTCAGCCCTGCTGCAGCTTAGAGTTCCCAAACTCAACCAGCCTCAGCCTCCTCCCATAGCAAGGATTACAGGTGTGCACCACCATGACTTTCTGGGGGGTTTGTTGACAGTAATAGGGTGTAGGTGTCTACATGTTGTGTATTTAAAAAAAAACATTCTTTTGTGACCCCAAATTACTTCTTGAATGTGTGAAAATATCTCTAGAGATAAGAAAGCAGATCATAGTTGCTGATAATTAATAGTTTGATATTATTCATTGGCATGGGTTGTCTCTGAACTGACATTGGTTGCCAGTTAGTAGGTAGTACTAGATATTTAGCAATGAAAGATAGATTACCTCATGACCAGACCTTTGGTGAGGAATCTCTCAGAATCTTTCTTGGTCTGTCCTCCAGTGATAGGATCATGGTTAGTCACAGGTCTGTCCTAGAGGCCCTTCTGCTCAGCTGATCACCCAGCCTTTGAGAACTCAGGGCTGTTTCTATGCTGGAGGGGAGAAACTAAGGAGAGGGGGTTAGAATCACAGCAGCATTTCAGCAAAACAAATGGAGGGAAACAATTAGTGGGTATCTCTTGTTTTTCATGCTGAATTTACTTTTCAAATGGAAAATGATATATATTACATTTCAGAGCTTCCATCCTTAATAAGTATTAAGATTCAGGATGTAGCCTGGGGCAGTAGTCTTAAATTGGTCAAACACAATGGGAATCCTACAGGACAGTTTGTAAAAGATGCCATTGTTTCTGGACACAGGGATGTGTATTGATGTCTTGATCTATTTTCAGTCCTCTGATCTGTTTCTTGCAGTGGGTGAAACACTCTCTACATATGAGGAAAACATGAGAGACTTCATGTTCCCTGGTCCGAAGCAAATGTCTGGACACCATGATTCAAATCGCCAAGTGATAATGCAAAGAATTTCTGGCATCAGGGTAAGTGCCAAACATGTGAGGCCCCAGGAGTGGTGCAGGAGGGGGTCCTGGCATCCTGGAGTCAGACCTTCCTTAAGTGCTCACTCTTGACTGATCACTCAGTATTAAGAATGGCAAGTGCTCTCTAAGGTTGACTGGGGAGAGGGCAGACTGTGCTTGTAAGAAACGGTCTGTAACGTGCCAACTCTTGCCCATTGGTGTGTGCCAGTCAGGATCTAGGTAGCTTCTGTGATGTGTGGAGCTCAGTGGAAACACTAAAGAATACTCTCTTCACTCTCTCTCCCCCATGGATGGGTGCGTGATGGAGGGATGTGCTTGTTGCCTCTGGTACTCATCTCCTACACCGTCAGCTTTGTTGTGAAGTTTGTCCTTGGTTTTTCTTTTGGGCCTCTAAAGAATCCCCTCAGAATGTAGGGAGAAGGCCCAAGGGTCACTCCCTTGGGCCATCTGTTTGTCATCTCTTGCCTCTGACACCTTAACTTTTCTCCTCCTGTCTTAATCTCATATTTTTTCAACATTATCCTTTATATTACTCTATAAGACATCACTGATGGTACAGTGCTGCCATCCATCCATGCATCTCTCCATCCAGTGTTTGGTTTGGATCTGAGATTTTATTGGAATAGAGACTTCTGGTGGATAATTTTACTCTACCAAAGCAGCAGAGGAGTACCTTTTTGTCTGCAGGAGTGCTTGGGACTCTGGGAAGTGAAGCAGCCTGGCCAGGGACAAACAGCTGGCAAGTGTCCAAGATGGTACTTTACACGAGGTCTTTTTTGAACCCTAGGGCAACTTTCTTTCCATTATGCTATGGTCCCTCTTACAGTACAAAACAGACAATATTTATCATATGCCTACTGTGTGCAGAGCTTGGATGGGTTGGTTGTAAGGGTAGAATTATGCCAAGGGCCTTGTCCTCATGGGGCACATAGGCTAGTCAGGGAATAAGACACCAAGAGGTAAGGTTATCCTGTTCAGTGTTATGTGGGGAGAGCATCAGAGAAGGACAGATAAAGGGCTGTGGGAGCTTTGAGTTGGAGGAATGTGTGGACATCAGGGAAGACTTCTGGCAGAGAAAGTATGAGTTAAAATGATGAACAGGCAGGAATTTGGTTGGGAGAGAGCATATAGGAAAGACAGTGTAAAGAATGGCTTGAAAGTGGGAAATGGCACGGCATATTTTTAGGGCAGAGAATTAGCCAGCATGTGCCTGGAGCATAGAACTGGAGGGCAATACATGAAATTGGGGTGGAAAGGTTGGGTGGAGAACCTTGAATGCTGGGCAGCAGAGTATGGCCTTGGCTTGGAAGGCACTTTGGAGCCTTGGAAGATTTTTGAGTAGACTAACATGGCTGAATCTGAGCCTAAGAAAAATGATTCCTAAAATGCGTGAGGTATATTGTATATTGTGTGAAGTGTATTGTCTATCAGTCAACAAGTATTTGTTAAGTGCCTGCTGTATGACGAGCACTGTGCTACAGGCCAGGGGTACTGAGGTGAAGACAGTCTCTCCCAGCCCCTGGCATTTTACTGGAGGAGATGTTTTGTAAGCACTATTTGACAAAGACTAAGGATGGGAATGCCATTTTAGTCTCAGCTCATCCACTGAGAAGAGTTAACTTCTTACCAGAAACACATTTCAAAACCATTCTGTCAGTCAGCTTGCTACAGCAGAAAAGTGTGCTAGACCTCAGGGTTGGTGCCAACATTAAGTTAAATAAAACACCCGGGATAAGTACTTGGAGGGGCTAGGCATGTTTAGATTAGCCAAGACCTGAGGGGTGTGTGATAAGCTTCTCCAAGTAAATTAAGGGCTGGTGTGTGGAAGAAAGATCAGCCTTGTCTTTAAAGCGATTTTCCTAAAGCATTGGTGTGACCGTGTCCTTCTCCTACCAGTGACTGCAACTCCTAGTGCTTCCTGTTTCCTTTGTGTCAAGTATAAACCCTTGTGCTCGGCACTTACAGTCTGTTCTATGTTGGACCCATCTTACTTTCTGAGTCTATCTGATATCACCCCCACTTTAGGGTCAAGTGAACATTTTTTAGGGTTGTGGGAGACCTGGATAAGTTTGTAGGTAGTAGAAGGGAGTAGAAGGTAGTAGAAGGAAGGGAGATTGAAGATTAGAGAAAGAGTGAGGATGGTTTGGGGGCCACTCTGTTAGAGGAGATGGGAGGAAATGTGATCAAGAATATAAGTAGTGGGATTGACCCTGGTGAGGATAATGGCCAAGTCTCCATCAGAGACAGGCATAAAGGATCAGAGAGGATGGAAGATGAAGTCAAGGAATTTCACGTATTATAAAGCGAGAGATTGTGGCAGATAGCATTATTTTCTCATTTAAGGTGAGGCTAGGTCTTCAAGCTACTGTAAGCTACTAGAGTGTCTGAAGGGATGCTATTTGAGGCTTGAGGAAAGAAGAGAAGATTCCAAATAGTTGTTGTGGGGAACATGATGAAGAATCACTTAGGTAGGATTAAAGGGATTGTCTTGTCACACTGAGATCATAGAAACTTGTGGTGGATCCAGTCAGCATTTGACTTCCTCCAGAACCATTCAGCAGCGTGTGAGCGGGCAGAGAGGAGGCAGATGGTGGGGTGGGGTTTGATCAGGCACCTGCCAGGATAAGGCCAGGGCATGAATGCACCAGGAATTCAAGAGTGAGGCCACTGTAAGGTTGAACTGGTTAACTATGAGACCAAGAACCAGAAGGGAGGCTTGGGAAACCTAATGGTTGTAATAGCTTGGAAGAAACTTGGTGGGTGGTGGTGGTAGGGATTGGCTGTCAGTAAAAATGAAGAAGAGGGTTAGGAAAACTGAGTCCCAAGACAAGAAGAAGTGATGGGGGTTGTTAGGGATGTACCTGACACCAGCACCCTTTCAGTTTGGTTTCAGTGTTGGGACAAAATGAGGCACTTACAGGTTCAGTTAACAAAAAGGGTTTGTTAGCCATCACGTAGAAAAGATATCAGCAAGGAAACAGCAGTGCTTAGTTCAGCTATGGCAGACAAAGAAAAAAGTAATAGAAGAGATGAAAATTAGGAGGAAAACAAAGTAAATTAACGTTTCTTAGAAAAGCAAAAGAATGTTACTTATATTATGAGGCTGTTGGGGGTGGGGGTGGGAGAGTGTAGATTTTAAATTCTTTACATTTTAAATGCAAAAGAAACAAACCCATCAGATAGGTGCTTGGCAGGCACAGACCTGCTGAGACACATCATGAGCAAGGCATTGTGGAGGAGACAGGGAAGTGGGGTAAAGGATGCCATTAAGGAAGTGCCAGCCGAAGCTGGTGCTGGAGGAAGAATGAGCCGCTGAGCCCTGCAGGCTGCGGGACAGCATGAACAAAGGCTCTGCAGGGGCCCACGTATGGAGGAGCAGGGAGGGCACACATGGGCTGTGCTCTGCCTTGTTGGAGAATACCCACATCATAAGATGGTCCTCTCTCTGGGGAGGGTGCTTCCGTCCTTCCAGGCCTCCTGAGCTCTGCTGTTACTCCCCTTTGTCCATCATCAGAAAGCACTGATGCCACCTCCTCCCCATCCCTCCTTCCTCTCACCTACATGGTCTCACTGCCTCTGACCTCTGCCCTCTTCAACCTATCCAACATTCAACTAGTTACATGTCTGACCACCCCAGCTCTTTTAAGGTCAAATATAGACTGCTCCGTTTGGCATCTGAAGTGCTTCATAATGTCGGTCTAACGGGCCTTTCCGGGCTTGTTACCCATGCTCTGTGTGTCAGCCAGATGGGCCTTCCTGCTATTCTGTCCACACACCATCTTCCTTCTCCTTGCTTTTGTCCATGCTCTGCCTCTTTGGCTCCCAGCTTTCTTCAGAACTCCACCCAGGTGCCCCTCCTAGAGGAGCCTGTCTGTTCTGGATCCCTCCGGCTGTTAGTGTTCTACACTTTTAAAAGTGGGTGAGGGGGGGTGGATTGATTGACTCAGCTCTTTCTCACTTGCGATGTCCAGAAAAAACCCTTATAATTGTAGTGATGTTGTACAAAAGTCTTTGAATGGTATGAGGAAATTTGGCTGGGTGAGTAATCTAGAAATTATTAAGCTAGAGAACTGAAGTCAATGCAGAGTTTGGAGCAGGTGTGACTTTCTAGCAACCTGGGGTGGAAGTGGGGGACAGGAGGAAGGAGAGGCCTCTGTTTGGACTTTGGCCAGGTCTCATTCTCCCAAAGGAAGACCTTGTGAAAGACCCTTTAGCAGTTTGTGGTTTTCTTCTCAAAATAAATAATATTTTTAAATTAATAAGATACTTATAGTATAGAGAAAAACAATTGTATTGAAATAAAATTATTAAAATATTTTTTAAAAAGTTTCTGGACTGGGGCAGCTAGGTGGCGCAGTGAATAGAGCATGGACCCTGGAGTCAGGAGGACCTGAGTTCAAATCCTGCCTCAGACACTTGACACACTTACTAGCTGTGTGACCTTGGGCAAGTCACTTAACCCAATTGCCCTGCCTTCCCCCCTCCAAAAAAAAAAGACAAAAAAAAGTTCCTTTACTCCCAGTTAGGAAAACCTATTTCAATAGGGAGATATCATTTAAATAATTCAGTAGATAGAAGATATATACACAATAGATTATGGTATTCTAAAAGGGGAAGGCATCTAGGGTTAGCAATCATGATCTCAGATAAGGTAATGTCAAAAATAGACTTGATTAAGATAAACAGAGGAACTATATTATGAAGAAAGGTACCAGAGGCAATGAATTAATATCTACACTAAACATTAATGCACCAAATATCATCACGTCTAACTACTTAAATGAAAAGTTAAATGATTCATAGAAAGAGAAAGTAACACTTTAATAGCAAGGGGATCTTGAGGCATTCTTTTAAGGTCTAGTTACAGCTAACCAAGAAATAAACAAGAAAAATATTAAGTGCATGAAAATAATTTTTAGAAAAGTTAGATATGATAGACTTTTAATAATTATTGCATATATATATATACATATATTGCTTAGCTGTTCATGGCACCCTTACAAAAACTGACCATTAAAACCTTAAAAACTAATGCAGACATGCAGAGACATTAAATACATCTTTTATGGAACATTATTCAAACAATGAAGAACTACTGAAGAAATGATTCAAAATTAATTGAAAACTTAATAATTTAAACTTAATGACTATGTTGAGTCAAAGAACATCAAATAAACTTAGATAATTTCTTTTTTAAAAAATATTTTTAGTTTTCAACATTTATTTCCACAAGATTTTGAGTTTCAAATTTCCTCCCCGTCTTTCCCCTACGCCCACCCCAAAATAGCAATCCTACTGAATACCCCTTCACCCAATCTGCTCTCTCTTATATCCTCCCCCATCTCCTCTTTGACTTTCTAGTAGAGCAAGATGGATTTCTGTACCCCAGTGCCTGTATATCTTATTGCATGTAAAAAATAATAATAATATTTTTTTAACATTTGATTTTAAAACTTTGATTTCCAGATTCTTTCCCTTCTTCCCTTGTCACCACCCCTACTGGGAAGATAAGCAGTTCAATATAGGTTGTACATGTGTAGTTACACAAAACATTTCCATAGTGGATATATTGTGAAAGACTGACTATATTACCCCCATCCTATCCCGCCCCCCACTTATTCTATTTTCTACTTTGACCCTGTCCCTTTTCAATAGTGTGTGCTCCTAACTACCTTTTCCCCCAATCTGCCCTTCCTTCTATCATCCCCCTCTAATTCTCTTCCCCCTACTTTCCTATAGGGTAAGATACCCAATTTAGTGTGTATGTTATTCTCTCCTTAAGCTAAATTAAATGAGAGTAAAGTTGACCCATTCCCTTTTGGCTTCCTGTTCTTCCCCTCCATTGTAACAGTTTTCCCTTGCCTCTTTTATATGAGGTAATTTACCCCATTCTGTGTCTTCCCATCTCCTCTCATTATATTCTTCTCTCACCTCTTAATTTTATTTTTTAGATATTGTCCCTTCCTACTCTACTGATCCTGTGCCTTCTGTCTATGTATACATGTACACATATACACACACTCATGTAAGTATTTATATACACATATACCCTATTGTATAAACATATGTATGTATGTATATATATACATATATATTCTATTCAAATATCCTTATATTGAGAAAAGTCTCATGAGTTACAATTATTGTGTATAGTTCAACTTTAATAAGTTCCTTATGATTTCTTTTCCCTGTTTACTTTCTCATGCTTCTCTATTTCTATTCAACTCTGTTTTTTTCATCAAGGATGCTTGAAGGTCCTCTATTTCATTGAATGACCGTATTTTCCCCTGAAACATGATACTCAGTTTTGTCGGGTAGGTGATTCTTGGTTTTAATCCCAGCTTCTTTGACCTCTGGAATATCATATTCCAAGCCCTTCGAACCCTCGGTGTAGAAGCTGCTGGATATTACTATCTGTGTGTCCCTGGGCAAGTCACTTAACCCCTGCCTTGGTTTCCTCAATAATAAAATGAGGATAATAGCACTGCCTGCCTCCCAAGGTTGTTGTGGAGATCAGAAGAGATAGTTTGTCCAACATTTGGCAGAGCCTGTGGTAACTGTTTAATAAATCCTTCCGTCTTCCTTTACACCTTTCCTCCCTTCTTCCCTCCTTCCAAACAGCTACAGATTCACCTGTGTGATATCATCCAGTTTCCAGGTTGCGTTCCTTCTTTCTTCATTTCAGTTCAGTGTAATACTCTTTTGAAGATAGTCATTGGGCCTAGAATTGAGTAAGAGAAGGGGACGAGTTGTGGCTGTCGAGCTGTTTCAGTTATATCTGACTCTTGACCCCTTTGGGGTCTTCTTGGCTAAGATACTGAAGTGGTTTGCCATTTCCTTCTCCAGTTCATTTTTATATGGGGAAACTGAGGCACACAGGGTGAAATGACTTGCGCAGGATCACACAACTTGTAAATATCCAAGGCTGGATTTGAACTCCCGTCTTCCTGACTCCAGGCCCAGTGCTCTATCCACTGTGCTCCCTAGCTGCCTGAAAGGAGACAAGAGACATTGCATTTGGGGGTTGTACGGAGCTTTTAATTACCTCAGAATTCTCCCTGGAACACAATATTCAAATGCACCTCTGACTTCCTTTGGATGTCATCTTCAGTGGTGCAGTTTGCAAGGCCCAGCCCTCCTTGCCGTTCCTGTGGGACTCTTGGCCATGTCACCTACGTGGACCCCCAGGTCCCACCATGCTGGTATAGGCCAGCCTTGCAGAGCACCTGCTCTTCCTTTTCCAGAGCCTTTTTACTGCAGGATTCTGCATCATTCTGTTTTCTGTCCAGCTGGGCTGCTCTCTGTCCTAAGTTGTCACCAGTTTCATAGGGCTGAGAAGGGTTGCAGTCTGGAAGTCCCCGGTGACTTGTTGAGGTTGTTCTCATTACTGGCAGGATGTGGCCTGCTTGCTTTGTAAACTTCGGGCCCAAATGTTCGGTTTAGCATCTCTAGCGACCATTTCTAGTTTTATCCCTGAGGCCAAACAGAATAAGGCTAATTCCTTTCCTTGTAAAGGTCCTTCAGACATTTCAGTGACTCCTCAAGGCTCCACATACCAGGCACTGTGTAGGTCTTGAAGTAACGGGGCCTATAACAAAAATGAAAAAAAAGAGAAAGTGCCTGCCCAGGCACTGTCAGGGGACACAGAACATGCACACATCAGTATAGACAGGACATACACACACACACACACACACACGCACACACACACAGAGTAAATACAGGGTCGTTTTGGGGGCGGAGGGAGGGGGAGCATTAGCTCTGATAAGAGCAGGAGGAGCTTCATGGAGCAAGCAGAGTTGAATGAAGCCACGGCGGAGGCAGAGGCCAGGCAGGTGAGGAGATAGCGCCTTCCAGGCCTGGGGAAATGGCAGACCAGAGAGCCATGATCCTCTGCAGTTTTCTCCATAAGTCATCACACCATCTGCAAGTTGGGATAAAGTTGTCTCTTCTTGGCCAAAGTTTATGCCTTTAATTTTGTTTTCTTGTCTTATTGTTATTGTTAGCATTTCTAAGACTGTTAAATGTTAATATGTAAAGGGATCATATTTGCTTTAGGCCTGTATTTATTGGCAAATCTTATGTTCTTTCTCCACGGCAAATACTATTAGCCTTTAGTTTTATATTCTTTTAAATCATATTTTAAAATGGACTTTCTGTACTTATGCTTTTCAGTGTGTTGTTTGTTTTTTTTTTAGCATAAATGACTTGTATTTTGTCAAAGGCTTCTTTGGTATCTATTGATAGACTTATCTGGTTGAGTTATTTTTATTTTTAATATGATAAATCATTAATGATTTCCCTAATATTGAGGCTTCCTTGGTATAAATCCTGCCTGGTCATAGCAAAGAGGTTTTTGGAATTCATTGTCATAGTCCTTTTCCTAGGATTTTATCTGAAATTTTTACATCAATACTTATTAGTGATATTGGCTTATAATTCTCTTTCTCTGCATTAGCCTACTTGGTTTAGATTCTAGAATCCTGTCTTTTACAAAGAGCTTGGTAGAATTCTGTTTCTCAGTTATTGAGAGTTTTTTTTTATTAATTGGTCTTTAAATCTTTGATAGAATTTTTGTGTAAATTTATCTGGACTTCCTATCCCCTCACTCTCGCCCCTGCTAGTTCCTTTGTAAGACCCTACCCTGGAACCTGCTCTCCCCTCCCAGAAAAGATTAAGATCTTCTTGTTATGTTCTGCTAATTTGGGCATTTTTCATTTTTGCTTTTAATCATCTACTTCCTTTTATAATACTCTTTTGCCTATATATATATATTTGTATGTATTATATATAAATATATTTTTGTATGTTTTGTATATAAATATATATATTTATGTATGTATTTTTGTATAGTAGTTTCTTATCATTTATTTCTTCTGTCTGTGCTATGTTTGTGTTTGCTTGTTCATTTATTTTTGGTAATATGTTTTTCTTTTCCTTTTTAATTAATGATTTTGTTTTTTCTTTCGAAAATCAGCTTTTAGTTTTTTATTTTTAGTCCTCATTTTTTCTTTTAAAATTTTCTCCTCTACGTTTTCAAAATTCCTTAATTTTTTGCTTATTTTAAATTTGTTCATATGTTGATTCTCTGGTTATATATTATATATATATATGCAGACAGACAGACATATATACATATGTATGTGTACACACACTGAGTTTGTTGATCATTTCTTTCTGTTTTGTTCATGTTCTCAGAAATGTAATTTTTCCTCTACAAATTGCTTTTAGCTGCATCCTAGAAACTTTGGTATGATCATTATCTTTTTGTTAATTGTTACAGTGAGTTGTTTCTTGACACGTGCATTGTGAGGTTATCATTCTTTTCTGCACTTGGTTCTATCTTTTGTGTTCCCTGTATTCGTTATTATACTACTGTGTTCTGGTCTGTGGCTTCCCAGAGAGAAAGGACTTGTATCTGTGACTTCTCTTTTGATAAAACTTTCTCAGAGTCACACACATCTCTCAATTGGGGCTCACCCTAGCTCATACCAGAGAGGGAAAATAAGGCTTGCCCCACTTTTCTTGCAGGGTCAACCACTGAGAGAATCAAGTTTCTTTGTCTCATTTTCAATGGTAACAATAGATAAAAACAAGCTGTTTTTCTGTTCAAGAAAAAACCCACTGTACCATTAATTTGAAAGAATCTTTCTTTCTGAAATACTATCTTCTCCCCCCCATAGTTATGATGTAGGGTGGCTCTAAACATAATCTAGGTTCTGTGTCTAATCTCTTTTGATGTGATTCTTTTTTTTTTTTGGCTTTTCATGATTGTAACTCCTGCTTTTCTTGGAATCACTTCATGCATAGTAAAATTTTTTATAGTATCACATTTTCATTCCTTGTGTGTCTTTATTTTTTAGTTGTGTTCCTTATATGTTGCAAATTGTTGGGTTTTATTTTCTTATTCATTCTATCATTCTTTTTTTATTTTATTGGATTTTTTAATCCATTTGCATGTTAGATTATGATTGTTAGGTTGTGTTTCCCTCCACTTATAGCTTTACTATATATTGATTTTTAACCCTTTCCTCTTTTAAATCAGCTCTTTGTCCCTGTGATGAGTTTTGTTTGTACTACTTTGATGATGGTCTCTTCCTAAAGTCTCTGCTTTGATTGTCAGTCACTTTTTCCTTTCTCTCTTTTTATTTATCTCTTTCCCTTCCCTTCTTTGCCTTTCCTCACCCAGATGTGGTTTGAGATCTTCACTCTTGTATTTCTCCCCAACTTTGTAACTTAAGTAGCTTTCTTTTGTTTTTTCTAAGAAATTTTAATTTACTTTGTCTTCCTCCTAATTTCTATCTCTTCTATTAATTTTTTCTTCTGTCTGAAACCGTCTCCTTTTTTTGCCAGATACAGCAGCCTTCATTTTTCTGACCTGGGTCAGTTTGCCCCTCCTTGGACAACCTGGTGGCCCTCCATTCCCTGGGACTCACTCCTCTTGTGCTGGCCTTGGTGCAGGTACCTGCCTGACTTGAGCACTGTTTTGCCACCAAAGTTCTAAACTCAAGTGCTTACATCCTCTAACTCCCAGCAGCAGGGAGTACAAATCCCTTCTATTTTCCATTCATAGTCTAAGCTTTTCCCTTATAAGAAGTAGAGCTTCTGGGATTCCAAATATTAGCTCCTATTTCATTTTTGTGTTATTCCATTTGTCTATATTACCCTGTCCTACTTTCTGTGGATATATTCATCTGTCCAATATTCATTATTTATATGCCTTCACTTTTAGAAATCAGTATGTGATGAAAGCTGTACTGTATTGTGGTAGTCAGTCTGTGATCCTGTATCATGAGACCTGGTTTTGCTTTTTTTTTTCTTACTATGATCCTTAAGCCACATTTTTTTGTTATTACCTCTATGGCCTCCCTATCCCCCTTGGTATTTATTAACTCTTGGGGTCCACCCTCTAGTAGTGTGGGATATAATCCATTAAAGTATAAACTTTGCTAAATGAAAGTAGTCTCATCTTGTGCTGTTCTCCCATAATGAAATTAATTACAAGATCCTGATTTCTCACCAAAGTTATATACTTCAACCCTTCCATGGGAACCTTATTTAATGGTACCTTTTCATTTTCATTTTTAGGGCAAACCCTTTCTACTAGTCCTTCCTCAGCTTAGTTCTTCCCTCCATCTCTTAATAAGCTTCCTCCTGTATTGTGCATCTCTTGTCCTTTTCACAATCCCTCCTTCTCACTTCCCCCTCTCCAAAAAAAAATGGTAATGATGTATATAGTGATATGGTGAGATTCAGTCTGTGGGACAGTCAGCTCTTCTTCATCCTTATTTTTAGGGATACCTTTAAATCTTTAGTGGCGTAGGTCCTTTTTTGTCTCTCAATAATTACTTTTATTTTACTTTCCCTCTCAATCATTTTTTTAAACAATGACCTGAAAAAATGAGCATATTGATTTCAATCTTGAGTCTTTTCTTGATAAATATATTTAATGGCATTTCGTGTGTTTTTCTTGATTGGAATGTTTACAAGTCAAACATTCTGTTCATACATGGTTAGGTTTTCTACTTACTTATTTTATTTTGCAAAAATGCCTCAAATTCTTCTTGTTTTTTTCCATAGTTTTTCCTCCCGACACTGGAGCCGGTCCTCTTACTCGCTGAGCCACCTGGCTGCACCCCAAGCAATCTTTTAAGTCAGGATTGTAAAAGTTTATTGTTATTCTATACAGCGGGCATGAGTTCTTAGGGAACCTGCAAACTTAAAGAAGTCATAGGTATAGTTTATAAATAGTTACAATAGTAAATCAGATATCAATTATGCTAACTAGGTGAATAAGGGTAGGATTAGGGAGGAGTTAAGGAGTGGTCAGTGCTTAAAGGAACATGCACTTTTATTATCTACTGCACAAGCGTATTGCCCATAATTCACTGGGAAATAGCCCAAGGCGGGGCTACCTGGAGGTGTGGTTTTAGGCTTGAAACTAAGTCAACTAGTGGTCAGGGCTGACTGAGAAGTGCCACCCTTCATTGTTACGTTTGACAAGATGAATGTTGGGAACCAAGGCTAATGGGGATTCAGGATGTGTATAATTGGCTGAGGAGTTAACTTACAGATAGGGCATTGAAGGATTCATAGATGCAGCTGGCCATTATTCTAGGGGAGATAAACAGTTCATGAATTGTTGCTAGGCAGAGTGCTGGCAAGGGAAAGGGGCAGAGCCAATGCTCTGAGGCTGGGGGGGGGGGAGGCAGGGAATGTGATTTTACAGACTGGCTTTACAAATTGATTTTACAAACTAATGTTACAAACTGATGTTACAAACATAGACACCCCAAGCACCCCATCAAATCAATTGTACTTTGTTGTCTGTTTTTGAAGTTTCTGGGCAGTCCTCCCACCAACCCCCAGTAGTATGCTAATCTTTTTTTTTTTTTAATTATTATTTTACTCCTCTAGGAGACCAATGATTTTTAAATGATCTCTCTGCATCTGGTCTTTAAGATTGGTCACTTCTCCCCAGAATTTATCTTTGAAAATGATTGATCTTTGTTTCACTTCTGAATTTTCCTTTCATTCCTGTATTTTTGAGTTCAGTAACTTTTTTTAAAAAGCCTCCACTTCTTTGGTGGGATTCTTGGTTGGGATTCTCTATCATGTGTTCCAAGATGTCTACACTGTAGTTTGTCTTCAGTAATTGTGTTTTGAAAGCATTGACTTTTGACCTAATTACTCTCCTACTTCCTTTTTAAAAAAACAAATGTAACTAGTTTAGAATTTCTTGCTCTCTGGGAAGTATACAGAATTCCCTTTTTCACTGGGTATTTTTGACTTATTATCCTTCATATTGTATGGGATACGAAGACCCTAACCCAAATTGACTACTCGGAGACCTCTCAAAGTGAAGGTAGAAAGTTTTATTAGAATCTCTCGAGAAGCGGGCAGTCCAGTCTCTGGGACAGCACCAAGAGAAAGGAGGCCACCGTACAGAAGCTAAACCTGGGTTAAATAAGCAAGGGTTTCATGCCCTCCCAAACATCAACCTAATTATTACTAATGAGGCTCTAATTTGTTAGATAACATACATAATACATGAGGTCCATTATGCCAGCACAGTTAACAACCTCAGAATACTGAACCCCCTTCAGTCTAACCTAGATACATCCTTATCTGGGCCTGAGTATCCCAAGGCCACTGCCTGTTTCCTGATTGGTCAAATCCACCTGCTGCTGCCAGCTCCTTCTATTCTACATTATTTCATTTTAGTATTATCTAGGAGTTCTCTGGAAACTGGGAACTCAACTTCCTCCCAAGGCTACTGCCTCGATTCCTCCAAGGCTACTGTCTGTTACTTGTTATCAGTAGTTTTGTTCAGCAATTCTTGCAGTTCTGTAGAAACTTAACCCTTACCTCTCACACTACCATTCCTTTCCCCAAACTAAAAACACTTATAATTTGGTCTCAATAGTTAATCCAAGCAATTGTATTAATACCCAATAGCTCTTACATTACTTTGAAATACACAGACTTACATATATATATATATAATATATACATATCATATGTATGTATATGTGGATACAATACTGAACTTAGTTACAAAATACAAGAAAGTAATAAGAATGTATATATGATATTTAGAATGGGGAAACTTCACTGCAAGTCATTCCACACAATATAATACAAGTATAATACTTGTTTAATATATTGTGACCTCTTTTGAGTGTTAGTGCCCTGGGGTTCCTGTCTGACTCTTTCTGATCCCATTTGGGGTTTTCTTGGCAGAGATACTGCAGTGGTTTGCCAATCCTTTCTTTAGCTCATTTTACAGATGAGGAAACTGAGGCAAACAGGGTGAGGTCACTTGGCCGGGATCACACAGCTAATAAGTATCTGAGGCCAGATTTCAATTCAGGAAGACAAGTCTCTGACTCCAGGCTCAGCACTCTGTGCACTCTGGCACCACCACGCTGTCCCAGCTTTTCATCTGCACCCTAAGACACAAAGTCGTGAAGTTAGCTGTTTGTGGGCTAGGCTTTTCACATTTCAGTTTTATCTTGTGTTGTGGGGCAGAGTGCTTTAGAGGTTAGAATGCTGGGCTCCGAATCAGGAAAATTCAAGTTCAAATGTGTCCTTACACTGCTCAGTAGCTCTGGGGCTCTGGGAAAGACTCTTCACTGATTCCATTCTGAAGTTTTTTCATCTGTAAAATGGGGGCAATGGCACTTACTTCTTCCCAGGGTTCTTATGGGCCTCAAACGAGCTTTCATATACATGTGTGTATCTATACATATACACATACACATACAGATATATATGCATACTATATATGTATACACATGTATATATATGTATATAGGTACATGTAGTACTTTGTAAACCATAAAGGGCTTTAGAAATGTTTGTTATGATAGGATTGACTTCTTGTGAATTCAACTTCTGTCACTATAGATTTGGCCATTTCTCTCTTTTCAGGTTTATTTTGTTTTTTAGGTTACAGAGATATAGTTAATGTTTTGACATTCCCAGAAAACAGTGTGAAAGTCAGAAATGAAAATTTGATACATTGAACCTAAGGGAAATAGCAGGTTAAGTTCCTGTGACCACCAAAAGCTGTAATATTTCACTAGAGATTGCTGAAAATAAACTTTTCTGCATATAATTCTTTACAATAAAACATAAATTCCAATAATGTACACTTTTTCTAACTTAATGACCATGAAATAACCCATAAAAATAAAAATGGTCAAATGCAAAACATAGTCGTTGCCTAGAATTCTATGACTTTTTGTGTTAACATCTTAATAAAAACATTGATTTCAGACCATATTTACTTTTTATAATACATGAAATCTACAGTACCATGTTTTCCTCCTTTTTTGCAAATATGATGAATTTTTGATTCATTAACACCAAACTCGAAGTCAATGGTGGTTGCAGACATTCTGTCCAAAAGTCATCTGAACCCTTCATTTTCTCACTAAAGTACATCACTGATTTCACACGTTTAGGCTTAGAGTTCAGAGGACTCACACTATGCTTTGGGGGCAAAATTGCAACACAAAACTTGATTTTTAAAATTAAACAATGAAAATATGCTGTGACTGCCCGGGGAGCTCTTTGCAATGGTTGGGTGAACAAGAATGGTGAAAGAGCTAGTAGGATACCAGCCACTCCCCAAACTTGCTCACATGGCTCACTTTTTTCCTCTCCTGTGCATAGCCTTGAATGTGCATGGTTACCAATGCAAAAGTGAAAATGGGACTCCTGATAAGGTCATGTGAATGCTTGAAGTCACGGAAGTTAAACACACAAATGCTGGTGATTGGCTGTTTATGGAAAATCATAAATGGTTATTGCATTAAATTGAATGGCTCCTCAATAAACCTAGTTCCTTGTCTGTGAAATAAAGGTTTGGACTTCAAGAAATACTAGTTAATAGGGACTCTTATGTAGAAACAATCATTCCATTATATAATTCCTGATAGAGAAAAAGGGAGGAATTCTAGTATGATACAGTCTAGATTTAGAGGTAACAGAATTTGAAGACTTCAGGAGAAGGGTAGGGAGGATCTCAGGGGTGAAATTGTCTGAAAGAAGTCAAGCATGTAGGGCTAAGAACTTCTGAAGACCCCAAGGAAAGCATTTTCAGGGAGGAGGGAGAAGAGAACTTGCCTAAAGAGGCTGATATGACCACACATGGAAGTCAGCAATTAACTTAGAGTTAGCAAAGATATGAAGAGAAGAGGGAAGGGAGGGCAGCTACAAAGGGAGGAATACAGCCATGCAATGCCATCCTTGTATGAGTAGCTCAGATCTGGAGTGCTAAAATTCTGAAATTGTCACCATGAGAGAACACTCAGGGCAAATGGAAAAGAAAAGCCTTTCAAAGCCATGCAAGACAGCCTAAAGTCTCAGCGCAGTTTTAGGTTCTGATCAAGGGGGCAGAGGAGGGGGTGACCCAAGATTGCAGAGGAGGAAAAGAGCTGCTCAGAGCTCCTTTTGCTTCTCTCTCAAGGGCACATTCCTTGGATTGAGAAGGGAACGAGAATGGCTGGTAAGGAGCCGACACCTGCTACGAGTGAGGAGAATGGAGAATCCTTAGCCGCCCTCAGTGCACTCAGACCACTTGGCACTGGAGGATTTGGCAGATAGGACAGCTGAGCCATTTTCAGTGATATTTGAAAAGTCCTGGAAAATCAGAGCAGTGCTGTACAATTGGAAAGGGCAAATGCTGTTTCAGTTCCATCACACAGGAAGAGAACAGATCATATTGGATGAATCTTATTTCTTCTTTCGATAGCATTACTCTTTAACGGAATTTTAGCGAGTCATTTGACCAAGTTGTTTATGCTGTTCTTGTGGAAAAGATGGAAAAATGTGGTGCTAGACAGTCGGTACTACAGTCAGGGGAATTTGGAGATTGTTAAACAGACTGGACTCAAAGAATAGTTGTTAATGGCTCCATGTCAGCTTGGAAGGAGCCTTCACTCCCTTAAGTATTTTCTATTTATCCTGTATTGGCTTGTTTGTACATAGTGGTTGTCTTATTGTCTTCTCCATTCGATTGTGAACTCCTTGATGGTAGGGTCTGTCTTGTCTTTCTTTGTATGCCAGTGCTTAGCACAGTACCTGGCTTTAAATAAGCACTAATAAGTGTTTATTGACTGACCTTTTGACTGACTGCTTGAAATTAGTTTGTTTTATTTTTCTGTTGGATTAAAAACTGCATATGCGAAGTTCCCAAGTATTAGGGTAGGAGTTGAGGAGAGACAAATTGTTAGCCATGTAGTAAACCATTGAGGAAGGAAGAAGAGTGTCCTGGGGGTCTGTAGACCACAGCTACCAGGAGTTTGATTGGGTAGATGTGAATAGCATGAGTCTCAAAAGAGGAGAGGTAACTGAATGACAGGTAGGGGGAGAAACTAGAAGTGTATGTAGGGAATGAGGAGTATTGTGTCAGTACTAGAAAGGGTAGCCCGGGAGACTGTCATCAGAAGGGAGCAAGGTTTCAGTAATAATTAGTAGATGGAAGGAGTGGGAAAGGAAGAGATTTAGGATGAATGGAAGTTTGTTGCCTATTAAACAGGCATTCCAGAGGGCACATTGGAAAGGCTGGGTGGTGTTCAGTTGGAACTTTGGAGTGGGAGGTTTGAGGGGGATGGGAATAAGGTGGGGGTGAGGAATCAGGTTTGGATGATGACCTTTAGGGGTTCAGAATCACTGAGATGTAAAGCCCTCATCAGCTTATTGGCAAGCTATTACCCTGTCCCTCCAGTGCCTCATTGTGGTGTGGTTGTAACTGACCCACCCTGTGTGTTCATAGGTTCTCTCCTGACATTGTCTTTGGTGACTCAGAATCACCTTCTCGTCTCCAATAAGATCTGAGAGGATGACTCCATGGATAATTTCATATAAATCCAGAAGAAGAAGAGACAAGAAAAAGAAGGTGGAGCTACCCAAAGCCTAAATGGCTCTTTCTATTGTTTGCCATCTCTGCATCTCCATAAAATACTTCTTTCATGGCCTTGTGTGATGGGGATATGAGCCTGGGTTCTGAAAACCTGTTCCAGGAAGTTTTGTCCAAACTGAAAAGATTTCATGCTTTGTCCCTGCTGTCTGAGAACCAACTTGCGCGTGGAGGGAGAATCACCATCAGTCGCAGGGCCACAATTGGTGAAGTCTTTGGCCCTGGCAATCTGTGGAACAAAAAATATGGCTCCGAGAGTATGGAACAAAATAAATTGACTGGGATCCACTTTCACTTTTGTAATAGTGCTGGCCAAGTTCTCCAAAATGATAGTTTTTCACAATTGCTAAACACTAATTTAGCTGTTTATACTTTAAATTTGAGATCCTTGTCCAATGATCTATATGTCAACATGTTACTGCAGGAAGTGAACTGTATCAATACTGAGTGGAGGAATCAGTCAGTAAACATTTATTAAACTACTTCTGTAGGCAGCTGTGTGATCCTGGGTAAGTCACTTAATCCACTGGAGAAGGAAATGGCAAGCCATTCCAGTATGTTTGTCAAGAGGACCCCATACAGGATCAGGACTGAGCAAGATGGGCCAGGTACTGTTCTAATTGCTGCTAATCTCAAGAAAAGCCAGACAGACACTGCTCTCAAACTGCTCAGGCTAATAAGAGGGACATCAATGTCTCTCACGTTCACAAACAACTATCATAAACCAGCTGGGTAGAGGATAAAGTAGGGAAGACATGGGAATTAATGGGGATCAGGAAAGCTTCCTCTAGAAGGTGGGATTTTAACTGAGATTTGAAGGAGGCCCGGGAAGCCAGGAGATGGAGATGAGGAGGCAAAACATTCCAGGCATGAGGGATGGCCTGGAGTAAAAAGGCCTGAAATCAGGATATGGAATGTTTTGTCTGAGGATTGGCAGGAAGGCCAGTGCCAAGGGATTGTCGAGTCCCTGTGTATGGGGAGTGCACTGGGAATATAAGATGTAAGAAGTTGGGAAGGTGAGGGGGACAGGTTATTGAATTCAATAGTCAGTAGTCGTTAAACATTTATTAAATGCCGACTTTGTGCTAGGCACTGTGCTAAATGCTGGGGATACAAAAGAGACAAAAGACAGCCCCTGCCCTTAAAGAACTCACAGTCTAATGGGAGAGACAAGAAGCAGAAACATGTATAGAAACAAGCTATCTACAAGATAAATAAAAAATTGTCAAAAGAGACAGAAAGTACTATTATTTGGAGGGTTCTGTAGAAGATGGGGTTTTAATTGGAACTTAAAGGAACCCAGGGAGATCAGTAGTTGGAGCAGGCTGAGGATGAGGGGGAGCATTCCAAGCATGGGAGACAGTTGGAGGAAATGCTCAGAGCTAAGAGACTGACTGTCTTTTTTCCCTTTATCAAATGCTTTATTAACTTCTAGTTTATATCATTCATTTCCACAAGATTTTGAGTTAAAAATTTTCTCCCTGCTTTTCTCCTAACCACCACCCCAAAATAGCGATCCCACTGGATAATCCCCTCCTCCAATCTGCTCTATCCCATATCATCCCCCATCCCCTCTGATTTTCCAGTAGGGCATGGTGGATCTCTATGTCCCAGTGCCTGTATATCTTATTTCCCAGTTACATGTAAAGTAATATTAATAATAGTATATATATATATATATGTATATATATAAATTTGATATTAAAGCTTTGAATTCCAGATTCATTCCCTTCCTCCTTTGTCACCCACCCTTACTGGGAAGATAAGCAATTCAATATAGGTTGTACATGTGTAGCTATGCAAACATTTCCTTAGTGGATATATTGTGAAAGACTGATTATATTTCCCTCCATCCTATCCCCCCCCAACTTGTTCTATTCTCTACTTTAATCCTGTCCTTTTTCAAAAGTGGGTGCTTCTAACTTCCCTCCCCCCCAAGACTGCCCTCCCTTCCATCACCCCCCTCTCATCCCCTTCACCCCTACTCTTCTGTAGGGTGAGATACCCTAATTATTGTGTATGTCACTCCCTACCTAAGCCAAATTCAATGAGAATAAGGTTAACACATTCCCTTTTGCCTTCCTGTTCTTCCCCTCCATTGTAATTGTTTTCCCTTGCCTCTTCTATATGAGATAGTTTACCGCATTCTGTATCTCCCCATCTCCTCTCATTATATTCCTCTCTCACCTCTTAATTTCATCTTTTAAGTACCATCCCTTCCTATTCAATGTCTATGTGTACCTGTACACATATATACACACACTCACATATGTATTCATATGCCCATATATTCTCCTATATAGACATATATATACACACACACACACACACACACATTTCTATTCCCTTCAAATATTCTCATACTGAGAAAAATTTCATAAGTTACAATTATCATTTTTCCATGTAGGAATATAAATAGTTCAACTTTGATAAGTTCCTTATGATTTCTTTTCCATGTTTACCTTCTCATGCTTCTCTTGCTTCTTGTATCTGAATGTCAAATTTTCTATTCAACTCTGGTTTTTTCATCAAGAATGCTTGAAAGTCCTCTATTCCATTGAATAACCATATTTCCCCCTGAAACATGATACTCAGTTTTGCTGGGTAGGTGATTCTTGGTTTTAATCCCAGCTCCTTTGACCTCCGGAATATCATATTCCAAGCCCTTCAATCCCTCATTGTAGAAGCTGCCAGATCCGGTGTTATTCTGATTGTGTTTCCACAATATTCAAATTGTTTCTTCCTGGCTGCTTGTAATATTTTCTCCTTGATCTGGGAATTCCGGAACCTGGCTATAATATTCCTAGGAGTTTTCTTTTGGGGATCTTTTTCAGGAGGTGATTGTGGATTCTTTCAACCTCTGTTTTGCCCTCTGGTTCTAAAACATCAGGGCAATTTTCCCTGAGAATTTCTTGAAGGATGATTTCTAGGCTCTTTTTTTGATCATGGCTTTTAGGTAGTCCAAAAATTTTAAAATTATCTCTCCTTGATCTATTTTCCAGGTCAGTACTTTTTCCAATGAGATATTTTATATTGCCTTCTATTTTTTCATTGTTTGTATCTGTTTAATAGTATCTTGATTTCTCATAAAGTCACTAGCTCCCATTTGCTCCAATCTAATTCTAAAGGAATGATTCTCTTCAGTGAGCTTTTGAGATTCTTTTTCCATCTGGCAAATTCAGCTTTTTAAGGCATTCTTCTCCTCATTGCCTTTTTGAGCCTCTTTTGCCATTTGAGTTAGTCTGGTTTTTAAGGTGATATTTTCTTCAGTCAGGTTGTTGACTCTTATTTGATAATTTTCTTGCATTGTTCTCATTTCTCTTCCCAATTTTTCCTCCACTTCTCTTATTTGTTTTTCAAAATCCTTAAGGTCCTCTATGGCCTGTAACCAGCTTGTATTTTTCTTGGAAGCTTTTGGTGCAGGAGTTCTGACTTCATTGTCTTCCACCTGTTCCATGCTTTGATCCTTTTTGTCCCCAAAATAGGAGTCTAATGTCATATTGCTGAGCTTTCTTTGCTTCCCTTGTTTGCTCATGCTGCCACTCAATTACTTGACTTTTGAGCTTTTTTGCCATGGTAGGACTCTGCTACCAGACAGGGGAGCTTTGTCCCAATCGCTGAGGTTTTCTCAGCTGCTGGAACTGTTCATTGGGTGTGCTCTCTGAAGCCTCCACATGCTGTGGCAAGCTGGTCACGCACCCCAGGACCTGCACCCTAGAAAGCAATCCAGATCCAAGTAGCTTAAAGCAAAAGTGATTACCCTTCAGACTGGTCGCTTGTTCCCCCTACAGTCTGCAAGCCAGGAGCTGAAGCTGCCATGTGGCGGTGGCAGTGGCTACATGGCTGTGGTGCCTCAGTGGCTTCTCCCTCTAGGGGGTAAAGGCTGTACTGCACTCCCGAACTACCGGATCCCAAAGTCCACACTGCACTGACCTCTCACTTTGTCCTTAGCATCTATGTGTTAATAATTCTGGAAACCACCACAGGTGCTGGTGTTCTGAAGTCCCTCCAGCCAGCAGCTGGTTGTGGCCACCCTGGGGCTAAAACCTTGGTCTTGCACGGGGCTGGGCTTGGCTCCCAGAGTGCTGCTCTGTCCGCTTCCTGCCAGCCTGTCAGGCTGTCCTCAGTGGGACGTTAGCTTCTTTCTGTCATTTTGTGAGATCTGTAGCTCCAAAGTTTGTCTAGAGTAATTTTTTACATGAATTGGAGGAGGTGGAAGCCAGAGCTGCATGGAAGTCCTGTTTCTACTCCACCATCTTCACTCTGCCCCCCTGAGATGGAGTGTCTTGTTTGTGAAAAAGCCAGGAGGCCATTGTCACGAGGAGGGCTTCAAAGGACAAAATGATCCTGAAGGCTTCAAGGAACCACTGGAATTGATTTGAGTATAGTGTCATAGCTTCTCTTTAGTAGGATTACTTGACAGTTGAGTAGGGGATAGATTGGAGGATGTCTGACAGGGAGACCAGCCAGTAAGCCCTGGCTTGCACCAGATTTGAGAGCCACAACATGGTGGTGACAGTGTCAGAGTAGAAAAAGGTAGTGTATTCAAAATGTGTTACCAGGAGAAACTTGGTAGGCCCTAACAGATTGGGTATGTTGGGGGGTGGGGTGAGAAAGAATGAAGATTCAAGTAATATTTAGTCATGAGCTTGAGAAGTTAAGAAGACCTTTGGGGGAAAGAGAGTGAGTTCAGTCTTGGATGTGCTAAGTTTAAGATATCTATGGACCATCTACTTTGAGATGTTCGGTAGGCAGTCGGAGATACAAGACTCAAGGTCAGGAAAGAGGTGAGGATTGGACAAATAGAATCGAGAGTCATCAGCATGGAGATGATCATTCAGTCCATAGGAGCTGAAAAGATCCATGAAGCGAAATAGTGTAGAGGGAGAAGGAAAGAAGGACAGAACCCATGGGACGCCAACAGCAGGACTCACCCGATTGAAGTTCTAGCACATGAGGCCGAGAAGGAGCAATCATTCAGGTGGGAGGAGAATAAGACAGAGCCACATGACAAAAACCAAGAGAGAAGAAAGTACCAAGGAGGAGAGCGTCAAAGCCTGCCAAGGTCCGGGAGGAGGAGGATGGGGAAGAGGCCATGAGATTTGCCAGTTGAGCTGTTGGCAGTTTTGGGGAGATCGTTTCATTGGTGTGATGATGGGTTCAGAACCTAGACTGCAGAGCATTAAGAGAGTGTTTGCCTTGGCAAAGAGAAGGCCCACTCCACGTGAGACAGAGATTGTGGCAGAAGTAGCTGAGTAAATGCAAGATGAGGGGAGAAGAGGTAGCTCATGGCAAATGGCCTCCATTTTTTCAGTGAAATGGGAGGCAAGGTTCTCAGCTGAGAATGAGATTGGGGCAGGCATGGGATGCTTGAGGAGACATGACAGATTTTGGGTAAGCTTCAATGATGAGAGGGATTGAGTCACTTGGGGGGGGGCATAAAACATTTGCCTTGCGGAGCTGAGGGCCCAATTGTGATGATATAACAATTTTGTAGTGGACCCAGTTGTCATGGCTTTGTGATTCTCTCCAGCTTCATTCAGCAGCACATGTGTTGGATCAAAGATGTGAATGGTGGAAGGGATCTAAGGCTGAGGGTTGGCAGGGCAAGATGGGCAGTATGATAGGGGGAAATGGACTCAAATGAGGAACATGATATATTCACCTGGTTGGCCAAGGGGTAAAGACGAGGCATAGAGGAGAGTGTAGCCAGTCCAAGGATAATAACCTGGGAGAGAACTGAGGAATTGATGGTCATGGTGGAGAAGAAAATGGTTTAGGGTTCAAAGATAAGAGGGAGAGATGGAATGCCAATAGATTTTGATCAGATAAATGAATTTCAGAGTTCATGAATGTGGAATTAGTACATTTGTGGGTAATAGCAAGATCAAGTGCATGACCATCTCTGTGTGTGGCTGAGGTGGAGTGGAAATTCATTGAAAATGGATGTTGATCAAATGGGAGGTTAGGGTGTTTGAGGGAGTTATCAATATGAATGTTGAAGTCCACTAGTATGATGGCAGGAGCTGTGGAGGAAAGACTGTGAGCAAGGCACTGAATTCATTAAAGAAAGAAGCAGAATGTCTTGGGAGTTGGCAGAGAACAGCTACTGGAATTTAGATTAGGTATCCTTGAGTGAGCCTTAAAGGAGGAGAGGTTCCTATGTGATGGGGATAGAGGGAAAACCTGGAAATGGCAGTGAGGAGCAAGGAACATTCCAACCCCACTCCCCCCACCCCAACCTCCACAGTGATTTGGGTATATTGGTACAAGTTCTGCAAAGGGAGACCCAAGAATCTGTGACATTGGGAGAGAGCCAGGTCTCAGTGAGAACCAGTAGATTTAGAAGTGAAAAGGTCTAAGATGAAAAGCTTGTTACCCACGGAGCAGGCATTCCAGAGAGCACAGTGGAAGGGGATGGTTAACTTGTGAGTTGGACCTTGAAGGGGTAAAGGGTAGAGGGGAGTGGGAATAAGGGTTGAGCGGTAGGAGATGAAGAACAGGTTTGATTGGCAGCTGGAGGATCAGAATCTTTGGTATGGGGAAGGTATGACCAGTAGGAACTTTGTTCATCGTCATCATCATCATCATCAGGAATGAGTTCAGGTAGATTTTTATTGTCCTCGTGTGTTGGGTCTTAGGGTGGAGTCAGGTGAGGGGGTAGGTGCTTGAAGCTGAAGGAATAGTGTTACTCCCCTCCTCCCAAGGCATGAGACCAGGCTAGAAACCTGATGGATTGGCCTTTTCCCTGACAGGGAGGAACCTGGTGCTTGAAGGAAATGTGTTTCTCTTCTTCTGGAGAGAGGCAGGAGACCTGGTGTGATGGACTCACTCCTCTACCCCAGGTAGGCTGGAGCCAGCTCTATGTAGTGGGCTAATTTTCACTAAAGTAACTCATCAATGACCACCACCATAAGATACATTTAAGTGCCTACTATGTGCCAGACACTGTGCTAAGAGGAGGCAATACAAATATAAACAATGAAACAATCCTTACTCTCTAGGAGTTTACGTTCTAATTAGGGAGACCACAAGTACAAACAAGCCCAGAATAAAAATGAAGAATATACGTGCAAATAAACCCAAGATCATTTGGGAGGAAGGGCACTAGCAGTGGAGTAGGGAGGGACATCAGGTAAAGGATGGTGCTTGAGCTCTGTCTGGAGAGGAATTTTCGGAGGCACAGGTGAGAGGGTTGCACAGGGGAGAGATAAAGTACAAAGGCATGGAGGTGGGAGATGTGTGGAGCAGCAAGCAGGCTGGTGTGGCGGAATTGCTGAGTGTCGGAGGAGGGGTAATGTCCAGTGAGGCCAGAGAGATTTGAACCAGGTTGTGCAGGGCTTTAAAGACAAATGGACACAAGTTAGAGCCACTGGAGGTGACTGAGGAGGGGAGTAACACGGTCAGGTCTTGCTTAAGGAAGATCATTTTGGCAGCACTGCAGAGGATGTCCTGGGGTGGGGAGACAAATCAGAGACTGCTCAGATCATCTGAGCAGCTGATGATGAAGGCCTGACCTTGTGCCTTGTGCCTTGGCTGTGTGAGTGGAGAGAATGGAGCAGTGAGGAAGCAGGATAGTAAGATTTGGCAGTGATCAATTGGCTCCCACATAAGTGACACACTGAGTAACAGAATCACATCCAAAAAGATGTTGGCCCATGACAAGGTTGGGCTGAATCAGATAAGATGCAGTTCCATAGGACTAAGTGTGAAGATGGGGGAGGCATACATAGCTGGACAGTAGTCCTTCTAAAAAGGGTCTACGTTCTGGCTGGCTTTGGAGGGAGGGGCTTAGTTCCAGCTAGAAGGACAGGGGGCGATTGCCCTTCCTCCATGAATGTAGCTAATGAGATCCTGCATAACCCCACACCCCACTGGGTTCCAATACTTAGTGCCACTTGTATTTGTATCCCCAGGCTTAGGACAGTGGCTCAGTGTCTGGTACATAGAAAGCAATGCCTGCCTGCCTATGGTTGAATCAGTCACTTGATAAAAAGCATGAAACTAGATGCAGACAGTTGTTGATCACTTTGAATGGCATGAGAGCATGAAGGGAAGACATGGGGTGCTGAAGAGACTTAGTCCTGCCCTGGGTCTTTGGGTGCCCCAGTGAGGCAGTTTGAGTGGGACATGCCAGGGATGGGCCAGCTCAGGGAGATGCACTATCCAAGTCCCCAAGAGGGAATGATTTGGGGATGGGGAGAAGAACCTTTGTCTCCTCCCCAACTCTTTGACCCAAGGATCATGTTGGGACCTCTGAAAGGTTAGAAGATTTTTGACTCCCTGTAGGTCTTCTCACAGGGTCCCTGGGACAGCTGATGGCAGCCCACAACAAACTGCATTTTGAGGAGAGCAGAAAGATACTCTGAGCCGAAGGGAAATGTCAGGAGGGAGGGTGCCACAAAAGGAGGGAAGGTCTTTGGGTGGCCAGGACATTCTGATGATCTCTTTGCTGCTTATGCTTTAAGCTGAAAGCCCACTTTCCCCTGGATTCTGGAGGAGTTAGTGGGAGATGAGTTGAAGGACGTGGGGGGATGTTTTGTACCAGCTGTTCATACTATAGGACCTTAGAAAATATTAGCTTAAAAAAGCAGATATCTCTTAATGGTCATATAGCTTGTGAGTTAGAGTTCTAGAAAACCATCCCATAACACCCATCCCCATTACCTCTAGATTCTAAGGAAAGTAGTAGTAGGAGCAGCAGCAGCAAAAGTGGTAGTAGTAGTGGTGGTGGTGGTGGTGGTGGTGGTGGTGGTGGTGGTGGTGGTGGTAGAAGAAGAAGAAGGAGAAGAAGAAGGAGAAGGAGAAGAAGGAGGAGAAGAAGAAAAAGGAAGAGAAAGAGGAGGAGGAAGAGAAAGAAGAAGATATGATGATGATGATGATGATGATGATGATGATGATGATGATGATGACGATGACAATATTCTGGGACCTGGCCTGACCTGGTCCTAGGAAGCTTGGGAGAATAGGCTCCAGTGCATGTGCTACGGACGTGTTCCACTTTGTTTTGGGCACCACGATTCCAGAAGGCCATCAATAAGTCGGAGAGTGTCTAAAGATGGGTAAAGGGCCTCAAGCTCATGATGCCTGAAGATCAGTTGAAAGAACCAGGCATGTTTGGGTTGGAGAAGATGTAGAGACAACACGGTAGTTGTCTTTAAATACTTGAAGATCCATCACACAGAGAAGGCCTTAGGCATGTTCTGCTGAGCCCCACAAAAGTGAACCATGAGCAGTGAATGGAGTCAAAGTTACAAAGTGGCAGACGTATGCTTGTTATGAGATTTCCCGGAGTGCTGTGGGCCATGCTGGGAAGTGGGGAAGTCTTCCAGTAGAAGCAAGACAAACACTTGCTGGGAATAAACGTGCAGTGGTGATTCTGCTGTGCTGCACCAGATGACCATTGTGGTCCCTTGAGCTGAGGAATGGAGATAACACGATGGGGGTAAACGCGGGAGAGTAGAAGCCTTCCACAGAACTAGATGCGTCGTGGCCCCTTCTGATAATAACGTCCTGCAGTCTGGTGATTGTTGCTGGGAAGGAGAGTACTGAACCCTTATGCAGCTGCTGACAGAGGTGTGCAGGGAAGAACCCTGGTGAAATCTGACGTCCTGGCAGGATAGGAAATGTCTTATTTTTCTAATGATAGCTGGTATTTCTCTATATTGTGTCTTTTGACCAGCATTAACCCCAAGAATTAGTTAGTGATGGAATTAGTGCCCCCACTTTTCAGACTTAGAAATGGAGACTCAGAGAAAGTTAAATGCCATTGTCACCAAAGTGTTAGAGGTGAGAGTCAAACCCAGGTTCTGACTGGACTCTGAGTCTAACATGTAGGTGTGCTATTGTGGAGACTTCCTGTTCCACCCTCTGAGAGAAAGATGGGGCTTGTGGTGGCTGAGTTTATTGAGGCTGCATGTTTCCTTTCCTGTACAGGGATGAAATAGCAGTAAGCCCACTGACCATTGGCTTCCTATGAGCCCAAGAGAGGGGTCAGGCAGAGTGCTAGGAGCAGTGGAGGTGAGAGGCCGCACTGAGCGTGAGGCTTTGGGAGGCATTCTGGGAGACTGGGGGAGGAGGTTTTGACTTGGGGAGGACAGAGCGTCCCTAAAGGGGGCTGCATGTGTGAGGAGGCTTGAAAGATGCATTGGAGCTAAACCCAAGAGGGACCTGGGCAGTGGCTATAGCCAAAGTGATCGTCACCGAGGTTAGAGGAAGCTGCTTCTGGCTTTGGTCTTGTAGCCATCCGTTCACCAAATGTTTGGATTATTGTGTTTGTGGGAGATGCTGTATATTGACAAGGCATGGTCTTTGCTCTTGTGAAGACTACACTTAGGGGACAAAGACACAAATATGTCATGTAATTTAGAATATTAGATAAAAAGTGAGAGGGATATAAACAGTTTGTACATGGGAAGTATGTGTGAGGCATCAGAGCTGGCTGCCTGGAGGAAGTGGCCAAGGAGCTGGGCCTTCCAGGATGGGTTGGAGGGTATCCTTGGTGGCCAGCATCCCCTTTGCTGGCTCAGGAGCTACCTCAGCCAGCCTGGGGGCAATGGCACCAGACAGTGGCCATCATGGCCACTGGAGATGAGTCCTCCAGCTGTCTGAACCTCCGTGCCAGAAATTCCCCAGATACCCTCCTCACATATTTGGCTGTAAGGAAACTCTCTAAAAATGAATGACAGCAGGATGTATTGAACTGAGAAAATCAGAGCTTTCATTGTTTTTCCAAAGCCCTAGAATCATCTGTAATCAAGTACTCAGCTGGGCCAGTGGTGTCTTGCTGACATTTTGACATAGAAAAGTCCTGCCTTTTCCAATGATCTCAAATAAAGGCTGAGACGAACAAAGGGAAGGAGTTTGCATTTAGGCAGCATTTTGTAGCTTTGATATCTTTATCTTGTAAAGATCCTGATGTGGAGAAATGACTTTTTCTTTTCTCCTCTCCTCAGGGACTTTCTCCAAAGCTGGAATTTTCTACCACCTCTGTGATCACAGAATGCCTGATCAGCTCAAGGAAGTGTCGGGGCCTCCAGGTAATGATTCCATGCCTCTGTGCATCTGCTTCCCTTCCTTTTTTTTTTTTTTTTTTGCTTTTTGGAGGGCAATTGGGGTTAAGTGACTTGCCCAAGGTCACATGGCTAGTTTTTGTGTTAAGTGTCTGAGGGATCTGAACCCAGGTCCTCCTGACTCCAGGGCCGGTGCTCTATTCACTGTGCCACCTAGCCACCCATCTGCTTCCCTTCCTTTGACATATCTCATGCCCCTTTCTGGTTTGCCCCCTACCCGCTTCCCACTTCTGGTATTTTTTTGGGTAAAAGCAGTTGTTGTGGGTATCTGACAATTTGATTCAATTTAATCAAATGTGATTGGAATAAAAGCTTGCTACTCAGTGGGAGGTGATGGGGAGGACTCCTTTCTTAGGAATTGGCTGGTAGTTGCCGAGAGGAGGAGGAGGAGAAGGAAAAAGTGGAAGATCTTCTCCATTGTCATCCTACCTTGTGTAGCTAGCAGGCTGCCCCAAAGAAAGACTAAGTTAAGGGAGCCCATGCCTAGAACTTCAAGGTTTGGAAAGGGCTTTCTTCACAATATCTCAGTAAGGTAGGGAACAACAGAAAAGCTGAAAGCGGCCTTGGGGATGATTTGGTCCAAAGGCTTCTCATAGAAGAAGAGATTTTAGCTGAAGCTTGAAGGAAGCCAGGATGCAGAGATGAGAGAGGGAGCATTCCTGGCAGGGGGCACAGCCAGAGAAAAGGCACAGAGGCTGGAGATAAGGGTCTCAAACTGTTTGAGGAACAGCTAGGAGGCTGGCATCACTGGACTGAAGAGTGTATGGTAGAGAGTGAGGTGCCAGAAGGTTGCCAAGGTAGGAGGAGGCCAGGCTGAGGAGGGCAGATAGCATTCTGTATGCCATGCTGGAGAGGGTAGGGTGCCACTAGAGGAAGTACATGGTCAGACCTGTGCTTTAGGAAGGTCGCTTTGACAGCTGAGTGTCTGTGACACCAAGTAGCATTGGCATCAGGAGCTTTCCAAGTATCATCTTGTTTTATGGAGGTGGGTGTTACTATTGTCATCCCAGTTTAACTGAGGCACAGAGAGGGTCTAGGAATTATCTGAGACTGGATTTGAACTCAGGTCTTCCTGATTCCAGAGGAGCTCTTACAGTGAAGGGGAACAGAAAAGGATTGCCAAAGGCTTTGGCAGCTGAACCAAGTCTGGAAGGACAGAGGATCCTGAGGGGCAGAGGAGAGGAAGGAGCATCTAGGCCATGGGGGCCAGCTAGAACCAGGGCACAGAGTCCCAGGTGGAATGTCTGGTTTGAGGAGCAGTGAGAGGCTCTGGAATTGCTCAGATCTTCAGTGCAGCCCAAACAAGGCTTATTAGACGCTCCTTCAGGCCGACCTCTGGGCTTTGGGGTTTGAAGGGCCCTGGCACCTTATGGGACGACAGAGGAAAGTGCTTTGTAAACCTTGAAGGGCGACAATGTCAGACTAGGATCCAGGTTCAGCTGACTCAGATGAAGTGAAGCCTTGACATGGACTCTCATAAATGCCTTGCTTTTCTTTCCTCTGAGGATCCTTCTCCATCCTGTGGTCCATGAGAATGGATTCCTAAAGGGAGAAGTGACCGAATTTGGTCCAGCTCCTCTATGCAGGGACCTATACTCCGTGCTGGTAGCTCAGAGATGGAAAAAAAACAACAGTCCCTGCCCTCAGGGATCTCACAGTCTAGAGCTGGGGCTCTTAACTTTTTTGGTGCCAGGGATCCTTTGGTAGTCTGGGGAAACCTCTGGATCCCTTCTCAGAGTGCATGTTTTTAAAGATAATTGAAGAAAATGCTAAATTTTAGAAAGAGGCTAGTGAAAATAAAATAAACATGGGTTTTATTTCCCACCCAAATTCACAGACTCCCCGAAATCTACCTACAGTCCCAGGTTAAGAACCCCTTATCTAATGGGAGCGAGGTGGAGAAAAATAAGATTTCCAGGAAGCCACAAACAAAGAACCTTGAACGAGCCCTGATGTCCCCCATGGCTCTAGGCTTACCAGGGCTTTGTTAGTGGTATGACCAGAAAGAAAGACTTGAGTCTGGATCTTGAGATCATGAGACCCTGCGTCTTAGGGAGGTCCCCCCGACCAGGCTGGCTGCAGGCATGTGAACTTGGCCGTTTGAGTATCTCTCAGGTTCCTTGTCAAGTCCAGCAATGGCTGTGTTCTGCCTCAGTTCCCCAGTAGTTGAATAACAAGGCAAAACTACAAAGAGGGAAGGGATGCCCTCTCCCACTTCTTGCACCTTGGGCTTTCTTTGCCATTCTCCATCACCATCACAAGTTGACCTCCATTTTGTTTTTCAGGTTCAAGATAAAACATCATACCATGCCACCCCTCTTGAAAGGAGCTATGGTCGGATGCAAATCAGAGGGCCAACAAGATTGTCCAAGAAGAAGTCCAGGTCCCCTGAGAGACACAAGTATTGTACCAACCCAAGAAACTATGAGCAACCCACCATCTCGTCCAAGTCCCACTCCCCATCCCCGTACACCAAGAGACGGATGTGTGAGCTGTCAGAAGACACTAGGCGGCGGTTGGCCCATCTCAACCTGGGACCCTATGAGTTCAAAAAGGACACTGACAAACCTCCATTTGTCATCAGACATGTATGTGTCCTCTGCAAAACGTTCCCCACCTGTGTCCTTCTCTGAAATGCTGTTCCTAAGCTGCTTTGACCCCCTAGTTAACAAGAATATATCTTCTGCTCCAATCCCATGTGCCCTATACCCAGCCATCTTTAGTGTAAGGTCATTAGAGCAAGCTCATCTTCTGCCCTTGGTAAATGGCAGAGCTAGTGATGCCATACTTAGATCCTTTCTGTCCACTCCTTTTCTCTTGGCACAGAAAGCCACCTAACCCATCTTTGGAGTAATGACATTAGTGTTCATAGGGGCTGAGAAGGACAGGGAAGGGGTACTAAGGGCTCCTTAGGAAAGGATCATGAAAAGTGAGTTGTCTCGGACAGGCTCTGAAGGAATAATGGGCCTTGGAAACAGTGAATCTAGGTGTATAGGAGGACCTTGAGGAAGGCACCTGGAGAAGGAGAGGGTGCCTCCCAGCAGCCCAGCAGTAGGTCATGCTAACATTGCTATTTCCGTTCCGGTTCCCTCGAGTGATCTGGGAGCTCTTCCAGACATCAGACCTCAGGGGGCCTCTTGAAAACTTCCACCCACTGCTCCCAGTTCTGTCCTCCAGAAGATGTCTCATTGCTTTTGTGCTCTTTGAAGTACTTGAAGGCCATTAGGTCTCCTGTTTCCCCTTTGTATTCTCTAGGCTAAGCCTAGAGCTCCCGGTCCCGGTGAAGATGGATGTGAATCCCAGTCTGGCCCCCTAAGTGTCCATCCTCTCCTGGCTCTCTCCTGTGAAACCCTCTAGAGCCCCTTCTTGCCCTCAGTTTGTGGTATGAGGCCACTCTGTGAGCTCTGCTTACCCCAAAGTTTATCACAGTATATATGTTCATCCCTTTTATCCATTACTAATACATGGTCAAGGGCTAATCTTAGAAACTTGATTACATTTAAAGTGTATTTATTAAGAGAAAGAGTGAAGTGTAGTGGATGGAAGTGCTGAGTTTAAAGTCAGGAACACTTCCATTAAGCTCCCCAGGGCCTCAGCTGACTCTGACTTGTCTCCCAAAGTCCCTGGGGGTATTGGGTTCATGGAATCCCTGACCCAAAATAAGGGAATCGGCTCCTTTTGCTTCTCCTTGTGGCTCTGGGGCTGGGAAAGATGTGACGTGTAGAGAAGACGGGGCCCCTCTTGTGGAGGGATGATGACATGAAGGAAGGCCCGAGAGGGCTACTCCACCAGGACTGCCCTCTGAGGCTGCTAATGATCTGCTATTACTGAGTCTGCCCACCTTCTCTCAATTCTCATCCTTCCTGCCCTCTCAGAAGCCTTTGACGCTGTTGGTCTTTCTTTTTCCCTTGATGCTTTCTTTGCTTCGGGCTTCCTTGATGCCCCCTCTCCTGAATCTCCTCCTAGCTCTTTGATTGTTCAGACAGGTAGGTCTTCCTCTAGCTCTTGGCTCCTAATGGTGGGTGTCCTCCAAGGCTCTGTCTGGGCCCTCTTCTCTTTGTCCTCTATGCTGTTTCACCTGGGAACCTGATTATGTTCATGATTCTCAGACTTGTTTATCCAGCCCTACCTTCTCTTCTGACCTCCAACTGCCTATTGGACATCTTAAATTGGGTGTCACATAGACATCTTAGATTCAGCGTATCCAAAAATGGAAGTCATTAATGTCTCCCCCAGACTCACCCTGTTACTGTCAAGGGTACTGCCATTCCTCCAATCACTCAGTTCAAAGCCTAGGGGTCATCCTCCAGCCTTCATTCTCTCTCCCTTTCCTAGATCCAATCTCTTGCCAAGACCTATTTTACCTTCTCATTAGCTCTCATCTGTGCCTGCTTCTTTCTTCTGTTGTTACCACCGTCCAGGTGCAGGCCCTTAACACCTCATGCCTGGATCATTGCTGTTGCCTGCTGGGGTCTCCCTGCCTCCCTGCCCTGCCGCAAGTATCTTTACCCCATTCTAGCTTCCACTCAGCTGTCAAATTCATTTTCTTTAAGTGCAAGTCTAGCCAGGTGCCCTTCCCCATTCAGTCAACTCCAACTGTCTCATCTCACTGCTAGAATCAAATACAAAAATCCTTTGTTATTAAAATCCCTTTATAACCCACTCTCCCTAACTTTCCAGTCTTCATTATTTCTGCCCTCTCCCCCTAGTATTCTGGGATCTGGCTTTTCCTCTGACAAGACACTGTGCCCTGATTCTGGCCATTTTCACTGACTGCCCCCTTATTTGCAATTCTCTCTTTGCCCATATCAGCCACCTGTCTTCCTTGACTTCTTCAAGTCTCAGCTTGAGATCTGCCTTCCCATTTGACCTGAATCTTAGGGCTTTCTGTTGGAGATTATCTTTAGTTTAATTTAGATAGATAGACAGACAGACAGACAGACAGATAGATAGATAGTAGATGTGGTTGTTCTCATGTTGTCTCCTCCTTTCTAGTGTGAGTTCCTTGAGAGCAGGGATGACTTTTTTGTCTTCCATTGTATCCCCAGCACTTAGCACTGTACCTGACATGTAGGTGCTTAATAAATGCTTCTTGACTTGGGAGAACTAGGTCTTGAGACTGAGTCTTCTGACTCCAAATCCAAGGCTCTATCACCTCATCATTGCAAGCGTGACCTTTAGCATATACAGGAAACAGGAGAATCTGACCAACTTCATGATTTTCTAAACTCAAATTTAAGTCCTTTTCCCATGAAAGCAGAATTCATTTAAATGATCTTGATTGCAGTCCCAGTTCCTGGAATTGTTGAGGAGCAGCAGTGTTCTTCCGGGTGAAGTTTCAAGGTGCCTGCCTTCTTTGGGATCAGTGAAGCCTTGGATGGCAGTTAGTCATTTACATCTCACCTTTTCCTCATCTTCATGTTGGCAGGTCACTCTTTACCTCATACTGGTGCTGTCAAAACCCAGAACTCCTTCCCTGATGTCCTCTTCCTCTCTACATCTTGAGGACAGCCACCGCACTGCTGGTTCTAGTAGCCCTTGACTATTCTTGTCTCTCTGTCTTCATCTCAGCTGCTCATCCTCCCTTTGCCTAGTCCTGGTTTTGTGCAAAGGCTCTTAAAGCATAAACTTCCCCATCTAAAATGCTAATGAGTGATTCTGGCCTCCTCTGTTGCACTGGCCCCATCTCTGTAAAATGTCCATGGTGGTATTTGGCTGCCTCCCTGACTGGCAGGCACTTTTAAAATGTCTTTAGCTTTAATGGCTGTCCACAGTTGGGCATTTTGTGTCTGGCGTTAAATTGCAAATAGAGATCATACTCAAATCTAACTTTTAATTGGAAGGAATAGAGGCACATTTAATTAAAATGTCTGAGTGGGGGAAGATAATAATCAGAATTACTTTTGGCTAAGTGTTAGCCACCTAAATATTATTCAGGGAAATAGGGCTTTTAAAGTGCCTTTGCTTTAATATTCTCTAATTTTTCACTTTGTTGCTTGACATGAACTGATTTTAATATAGCTCAGTACAAGCAGTTTTAAAAAATTATTTTTACCCAACCCATTTTTCTTTTTAACTTGCTTGGATAATAATATAATCATGCCCAATACATGTAACAAATATTCGTCTAAATATTCATGGACAAATATTCATCTTACATTGTAGTTCACAGTTGACTAAATTTAGATATGTTATCACATTTGAACCTTTACTGGTCTTATGAAGGTATTTTTTTTATGTTGAGTGTGTAGGGCTTTCCTACACATCTTCATGATAGTAGTAATAACTCACATTTCCCTAGTGCTTAAGGCACACTGAGGGCTTTCTCAATGGCCACTCAGCCACTCAGCATTGGTGGGGACGAGAATTGACATTCATCACTTTAAAGTTTGCAAAGTGCTTTAAATAACTCTGTAAAATGAGGGGCTTATGCTGGGTGACATCTTGGATACCCAAATCTCCTTGGAGCCTCACATTAGCCCTGTGAGGTAGGGCTGATGGACATTGTGAGTCCCACTTTACAGATGAGAAAACTGCAGCTCAAGACTGAAGTGTAGGGGTTCCTCTGAGCTAACAAGCATCAGAGAGGGAACTCCCAAGTCCCACACTGCCCATGCTGCCATGGGTAATCTGTGAATTAGGACCCTCATGGCCAAGAGGAGAAAACTACACACAGTGAAGTCTGACCCTCTGACCCCAGAGTTATCATTCTTTAGGCCCCCTCAGAGCCTGCTAGGGAGAAGGGCTTTTGCCTTCAGCTTCCAGGCAGCATGTTTTAGTGGAGAGGAAGCCAGGCCTGGGGTCAGGGAGACCTGGGCTGGCATCCTGGCTCCAGTACTTTCTGGCCGTGTTATTAGCAGAGATGTATCTCTGCTCTGCAAATGGGGCTATAATTCTCGAACCCCCTACATCTCTGGTGGTTGTGAAGAAGAGGCACTGCTCACCTTAACGTGTGGTAGGAATGGAAGTTCTGTCCAGAGGAGACTCTGGGCTCAGACGGTGAAGGGCAGGGATCACTCTAGCCAGAGCTTGTGAGCTGAGGGGAAGAGCCCAGGGGGTGACCTGATACAATTTCTTAGCCTTTAATGAAGTTCCCATTACCCCCAGCCTTGCTTGTCCTCATAATTTTGTGCCTGGGCTTCCATCGGCTTCGTTCTCCAACCCCGTGATTCCTTCTAGCAGATGCTGGTTTACTTCTTCAATCAGCTTGGATTTTCATTGCCATACTTTTTTTTTTTTTTAAACAACAAGAAAAGCAAAGAGAGCCAGAGGGGAGTCCTGGCCAGGGATAGGGGACAGCATTGAACAGGGGATGTGTACGCAACTTGATCCATTGCAGTCCCAGCAGCCCCGGGCCATTCTGCTGGCGGGAACCAGCCCAGAAGACCCTGGTCCACTGGGACTCCAAGGGGCACCCTAGGTGGTTCTAAAAACTTTGTTATTGGTAGCTGTTGTTATTTATATCACCATCAGAATTCATCCCAGTATCTCCTGCCTCCTCCCAGAGAGCCATCTCATATAATGAGTTTAATATTTTTAAGGAAAAAATTAGCAAAACAAATTAGTACATGGGAAAAGTCTGGAAATAGATGCAGAATTCCATGCCCATGAACCTCTCAGCTCATCAGAGGAGTCAGGTGGGAATGTCTTCTCTACCTGTTCTGAGGGCCAGGCTTTTCTCTTATTATGAATAACATTCTTACATCCTTTCATATGGTTGTTAATAGTTAACCTTTGATCATTTATCAGAGGATGACATTTTATCATTTGTGAGTGTATAAATTAGTTTTGTCTGTATATTTTGGATACCAACTATTATCTGAGAAATTTGATAAAAAGATTTCTCCCCCATGTTTAACTGCTTCCCTCATCATTAGCTGCATTGATTTTGTTTGTTTAGAATCTTTTCAATTGTACGTAATTACTGTTACATATATTCATTTGTAATTGTCTATTTCTCTTGTTTTGTAAAGAATCTATTCTCATACCTGTGGCAGTCACATGATTTTCTTTTTTAATGTTTATGACATTATCTTTAATATTAAGATCACATGTCTAGTTCTGTTCATTGTGGAAGATGATCTCTGGTGCTAATCCCAGCCTAGTTTCTGCCTGACTGCTTCCCAGTGGTTTCCCCCCAGCATTCAGGGAGCTCTTTTTTGTGAAATTCATGTTTCCTGCTGCTCTGTCTGTGCTCCTGACTCTCCCGTGCCTGGACTGCCCTGTTAATGTTCCTGTCTGCCTTCAGCCAAGGCCAGATGGCTTTGATGGCCGCTGTCGTACTGTTTCTCACACGATTCTAAGCTCTGGATTCTGTTCCCTCTAGGCTGACCTCCCACGCCCCAAGCCTGAAGTTCTTCTTGGGCCCAATGGCAGAGAATCTTCAAGTGAGGCATGCTGCAAGCTGCATGATGGTGAGCAGGGGCTTGTGTGTGCCTGGGCAAGCCCTTTCTGTTGGGGGGACGGGGAAAAGGGTTATGTTTGCCCAGGCCACGGTCACACACCTAGGAGGCCAGACCAGGCAACAAGTATCTGTTAAGTGCCCGCTATATGAAAGGTCATTAGCAAAACGGTATCTTCCTAAAGTCCAGCACTGACCATCATACCGCATTGTATCCCTAGTCCTTCCTGTAGCTGCCTGGTTCCTTCCTCTTCTGTGCCCTAGCCCTGGAGGACCAGTGTTTCTGTGCCACATGTGCTAATGTCTCCAGTGCATTTACCATGTGGGCCAATCTTGTGGGAGGAACAAAGAGCCAAGGTCAGAAGCCAATGGGTATCTTCTCAAGCACCCTCTCTGTGCATAGGATAGTAATACCCGCCACTACCACCCTGCCTCTGTAGCTTAGAAAGTCCTTGCCTCGCCACCAGTTGAGGGGGAAGGTCCTTCGACTTTGAATATCCTTGTTGAATAGGGTGCCTACAATCACAGCAGTCAGAGGTGGAAGGGAGAGTTGAGCCAACTCCCTGTAATATAATATCAAGCAAAGGCAACTTCCCAGGTTCAAAATACCAGCATAGGCGCTCTCTATTTTATTCAGTAACAAACCCAGAACAGAGAAGATCAAAACATGACATCATTCCAAATACAGCATTTACTAAGTGTGATTAAATCATCTCCAAGGCCTACCCCACCCCAGGACTTTCCAATCATTCAATCAATTACAAAGTCTCTGTTCCAAATACTTCTCCACCCCTAGGCTATACCTTAATTAAGTCCACCACAAAGCCCCTCTTCTCAAATGGAGATTAGTTTCCAAACATAAGTAAAATACATTCATTTGCTCAACCATAGAACACAAAAAGGTCAAAAGTTCCCCACCCCTGGGTCACAATTGAATCTACCCCAGAGTTACATCAAGTTTAAACACAGCACTTAATACCCAAATGGAGGTCTTTTCTTCATCTTGACACGAGGCAAGTTCTCAGCAATCTTAGTTCCTGGAGAGACAAGGCTTAGCAAGGCCATAAGATACATTGCCAGTCCCTTCATGAATTTATCCTCTGTCTGTAGAACAGCCCTAGAACCCCTGAACACATTAGCAAAGCCCTCTCCCAGGATTTCTGTAAACATACAACAAGAAAATCCTTCTTCAGGGCTTCTGAACCAACAGAAAGGCTCCCAGACCCCTGCAACAACAGTACTGTCCCTCACCAGTGGACAGTATTCACTCTCTGTCTGCAGGACAGTCTCAGGCCTTCTTAACCAAATGCCAGGTTCCAGGACTTCTTCAACAGGACAGTCTTTCACCAGTGGACAAATCTGGCAAAATAACATCAAAACAGATAGACAAAGTACCAGCAAAACAGCCATGTCTCCTCAGTCCTTGGCAGCTCAGGGGGCAGGTCTCAAAAGTCCAGGGCAATTCAAAGCGGCCACCAGCAATCCTCTTAGTCTCTCTCTCTCTCCACGAGGTGCTGCTTCCAAAAAAAGATCTTCCGCCTCTCTCCAGTGTCTCTCCAAATCTACGTCACCAGCTCCTCCCACTTCAGGACTTTCTTTTCACATCAACAAGCCCATCCCACAGGTGGGATTAACAAACTCTGGGTTTTAATACAATCAATTTGAAAACCAAGCCAATACAGGGGAATCTTTAATTGCCATTACTATCACACTCCCTCATTTTATGAATGTCAAAAACAAACCAGACATCTTGTCTAGTCACTTTGGTAGTCAGCAGGGGAATCAGTGGCACGCCTTGAGCTCACACCTTGTCATTGGCTGCTAGTTGGCCTCATCAGGCACTCTACCTTCAGTGTGTCCTCAGGTGACATGTAGTGCAGTTGGGACAACCCCTTCATCAATGCTCTGTCTTAGGAACTGTGGTCCAATAACTTTGTCTCTCCCACCCTTTACTGCCGTTGGCCCCAGGACCACAACAACAAGAAAAATTCACTGTGTTTCTAAGCCTTTCCTGCTAGATGGGACCTGCCAGAGCTTGCCATATGTCAAGAAGTGAGGGTCACACAGATCACCCTATAGTATTGAAGGAGGTGGGAGGATTGGTGGGGGGTGAATATTTCTCATCAATTAATGCATGAATTTCATTGGAAAGTGTGTGTGTGTTCATCTGAAATTGCAACTCTTATCTTTAGTGAACTCACTGGGGACTTTATATCTCATCAGCTATGCCAGCCAAGTAGAAGCATGGGCAGGTCCTGGGAAAGCTCTGAATTGGGTCTCAGCCACAGATTGTACCTGCTTCCTTAGGGACAACCTAGCTGGTTTCAGAGAGGCTCATTACCACATTCTGGGTCAAAGAGAAATATAAGTGATAAATGGCCCAAAGTCCTCTTTCATGTCTATTGCAGTGGAAGAAAAGTGGTTAAGAACGATGCTACAGTATTTAGACCATTGACAGCGTTAACAGAAGCTTTGTTCAGGGACCAATGAGTAGCATACTCCTGGAGGAACTGACTCATACCAGCCTTGACATTCACACCATCAATGAAGGCAAAACCAGAAGGGATTTATAGGGTAATAGAAGGACAGTTCTTGTCCTGGGGAAAACATGAAAAAGTCTGTTGATGGAACGGTTCTGCTTCGCATCCGGAACAACAGGAAACATAATTTCATGGGATACTTGGTTAGCCTGGTCTCTTTGACCTTTCCTGTTTTCTTACACCTTACTCCAACACACATCTTTGCTCCAAGGTCACTGACTTCCTGGCTTTTCCTTAGACAAGACACTCTGTCTCCCAACTCTGGGTATTTTTACTGACTGTCCCTATGCCAGGAATGTTCTCTGCCCCTGACTTCCCTAACTTCCTTCAAGTGAAGCCATTACATTAGCTCCATTAATAGTGGTGCATTCTGCTGTTGTTTTCTTCGGTTTATGCTGGCTGTAGCTGTTTGTGCAGTGATGTTTGTGTTTTGTCCCCCATTAGACTGGGAGCTCCTTGAGGGCAAGGGCTGACATTTTCCTTTCTTATTTTCTTCAGCACTTAACACGGTGCCGGGTGCATAGTAGGCGCTTAATAAATGCTTAGGGACTGACCAAAAGCTCCTTTGTTTTAATGCTGCTTCTCCAGTGATGGTGGGAGGAGAGCCTTTGAAAAGAGTGCAAAGTTAGTAAATGCTCAGGTGTGTTATGGCTTCCATGCATGTGAGCTTTCCAGGACTGTTGGAAGAACAGAACTATTATCTGTACGAAGGCAACCAAAAGGAAGTGGCCATGACATCCAAGCTGGGCTCCAGCGTCCACTTGGAGAGGTAACAAAAAGGCATTGGTGAAGCTGGGCTTGTCATGCTTTTGTGGATATCAGAAATCCACTTGTCCTGATTGAGCACCATGCTGGGCCTGAGAATAAAGAGAGTAATGAAACGGACAGAGTAAAATGTGGTTTTCTCCACAATAGTCTCCAGTGAAGGGCCTCTAGTCCACGGCACATTAGGATGGTGTGAAGGAGTTGGACTTCTTTAGCTTGTAGGAGAAGAATTGAGGATGGAGAAAGGACATGAGAGTTTGAGGGACTGGGCTGTGTTTGGCCCAAGAGGGCAGAGTCAGGAGCAATGGGTTCAGGTTGCTAAGAAGCCAAGAGAGCTGTCCCAAAGGGGAATAAGCTTCCTCAAGAGGTGGGGGCTTTTAGGCTGAGGCTGGACATCCGCTGGATGGGAGAGATGTGGCAGAGGAAGATGGGGTGAAGAAGCATGAGGATCTGGGCAATACTGCCAGAATAGCATTCATGAGAAATTTGATCAGTTTGAATTCCACTGTTCGTGACTTGTTAAGACCACTGGGAAAATAATTGCCATCTAGGTACCAATCTGTTGCAGAGGATGAAGAGATGTAGACACTCTATGAAGAACTCAGTGAAGTCTTCCAAATCAAATGAACATATTTTGGTACTCGGTGATTTTAATGAAAATGTGGGAATAGGTAAGGAGGCAAAAATAAGTTGGAAAATACAGCTCAGGAGAGAGGAAGGAGAAAGGCTAAACTTTTGTTAGCAAAATATAATTTCTGAATATCACAAATGTCTTCTTTGGGAAGTCAGTGGACATGGCACCAAGTAACATCTTCCAAAAGAGAGTTGGAGGATTTCTGGGAACTAAGATGGAGGAGTAAGCAGTGAATCTCTGTAACTCTCCCATATTCACCTCCAAACAACTATAAACTAGTGCCCTAAAACAAATCATGGAACAGCAGAACTGGCAAAAAAGATGGGGTAAAACAGTCTTTAGCCCAAGAAACTTGGAAGATTGGCAGGAAAGGTCTGTCTCATTCCAGTGAAAGGAAGCACAGTCCAGGACAGGAGGCATCACAGCAAGCCAGTGGTAAGCCCTGCCTCAGCAAACCACTGGGAGGTCCTCAGCCCTGCATGGTGGAGCAAGCAAGCGCCAGCACCAGAAACGCGCCCCCCCCCCCCCAAGCCTCAGCATAGCCAGGGCAATGGAGACTCTGGCTACAGGAACCTCCACATGCTCTATCATAGCCCTGGGAAGTGATGAAATGCCCCACCAACCCTCAGCACATGCCAGGCACCAGTACTAGGGCACTCATTCAGCACTCCAACCACCCCCCACCCTACTGCCTCAGCACAGCACCAGACACGAGGGTCCCCCATGGGCCCAGGACAACATTAGCGTACCACCAGGTAAACAGCTAGGGCCTGTAGCCCCTAACACAAGAAGCCTCAGACAGTGCCCTTTCCACCCCAGGAGGAGAGCTCAAATTTAAAAGAAAGGATAAAGGCCAACAAAAGATAAGCAAACAGCAACAAAAGAATCTGGCCATAGGAAGTTATTATAGTGACAGGGAAGATTCAGAAACAAATTCAGAGGAGGACAATAAAGCCCCAAACAAAAACAAGAAGTGGTCTTAGGCCTTAAAGAAATCATGGAAGAGCTCAAAGGGAAGCTTTATAATGATATAAGAAAGGAAAAGAAAAATTAGAGAAAGAAATGCAAATAATGCAAGTGAATTATCAAAAAAGAGTCAGTAGCTTGGAGAAAGAAAACAGCTGCTTTAAAAGTAGAATTGACCAAATGGAAAAGGAAGTATAAAAGTTAATTGAGGAAAACAAGTTCTTAAAATTTAGAACTGGGCAAGTGAAAGCTAATGAGTCTGATCAAGAATCAAATTCAAAAGAATGAAAAAATTGAAGAAAATATAAAATACCTCATTGGACAAACAACTGACCTGGAAGATAAATCCCGGAAAGACAATGTCAGAAGCATTGGCCTACCTGAAAGCCATAATCAAAAGGAGGACCTGAACAGCATCTTTCAAGAAATTATCAAGAAAAACTGCCCCATTATTCTGGAGCCACAGGGCAAACTAAAAATTGAAAGAATCCACCAATCACCTCAGGAAGGAGATCCCAAAATAAAAACTCCAAGGAACTTTATAGCCAAATTTCAGAACTATCAGATCAAGAAAAAAATCCTGCAAGTGACCAGAAAGAAAAAATTCAGATATTGGGGGGCTACAATCAGGATTACACAGGACTTAGCAACTATAAAGTTAAATGATCAAAGGTAATGGAACGTGATATTTCTGGAAGGCAAAGGAGCTAGGACTGCAACCAAGAATCACCTACCTGGAGAAATTAAGCTGTACTTCAAAGGAAAAAAAAATGGTCATTCAATGACATAGAAGGATTTCAAGCTTTCATAAAGAGAAGACCAGAATTGAACCAAAAATCAAGACCTAAAAGAAGCCTAAAAAGTAAAAAGGGAAAAGAAAACATAAGGGATTCAATGGAGCTGATGATGATACTTGTAATTCTTAAAAAATTTTACTATAGTATAGCTAGAAGGAATGTACATAGAAGGGAAGGGTATAAGGCAAATGTGAGGGAATGACAAAAATAAGGGATGAGAAATAGGAGTACGCTGAGTGCAGAAGGAAGGAGGGTTACAATAGGGCAAATTATTTCAGATGAAGAGGCATGAAAACTGATTACAGTGGAGGGAAAGAGGGGAGGTTGAGTGATGAACATCACTTGATCCTTACTGTCATCAGTGTTGGCCCAAAGAGGAAATAACATACACATTGAGTTGAGTATAGACATTGGTCTTACCTGACTGGAAAGTAGGAGAGGAGGAGATTAAGCTCTGACAGAAGAGAGGAGGCCAACTAGGGGAGGTGGAGGACAGAAGCAAAACAGTGCTGAGGAGGGAAAGGGGGAAAGGAGAGAGAGGGCAAACAGGAGGAAAAATAGGATGGAGGGAAATGCACAGTAATCCTAACTGTGCATGGGAATAAGTTGAACTCTACCGCAAAACAGAAATAGATAGCAGAGTGGATCAAAATGCAGAATCCTACAATATGTTATTTATAACAAACACATTTAAAGCAAAGAGACATACAGAGGGTAAAGGTAAGGGGCTGTAAAGAGTAAAGGTAAGCCAAATCTGTTATGTTTCAGCTGAAATAAAACAAAGGCAGGGGTAGCAATCCTGATCTCATACAAAGTAAAAGCAAAAACAGACCTAATTATTAGAGATAAGGAAGAAAACTATATCTTGCTAAAAGGTACCATAGACAATGAAGTAATATCAATACTAAACATATATACACCAAGAGGTATAGCATCCAAATTCTTAAAGGAGAAGTTACATAAGTTACAGGAAGAAATAGCAAAACTGTACTAGAAGGGGCCCTCAACTGTCCCCTTTCAGAACTTGATAAATACAACAACAAAAAAAAATAAACAAGAAAGAAACTAAGGAGGTGAATAGAATATTAGAAAAGTCAGATATTACAGACCTTTGGAGAAAATTGAATAACCTCAGAAAGGAATATACCTTTTCTTCAGCGGCACATGGTACCTACACAAAAATTACTTTTAGGGCATAAAAATCTCAAAAACAGGTATAGAAAGGGAGAAATGCTAGATTTATTCTTTTTAGATCATAATGCAATAAAAATTACATGCAACAAAAGGCAGTGGAAAGATGGATTAAAAATTTACCTAAAAGAAACCTAAAGAATTAGTGGGTTGTAGAACAAATCATAGAAAGACTCATTTCATTAAAGAGAGTGACAACAATGACACAACATCTGGAAATTTGTGGGGTGCAGCCAGAACAGTACTTGGGAAAATTTTATTTCTTTAAATTCTTACATCAACAAAATAGAGAAAGAGCAGATCAATTAATTGAGCATGCAACTAAAAAAAAAAAACTAGAAAAATCCCCAGTTGAGTACCAAATTGGAAATTCTGTAAACCAAAGGTAAGATTAATAAAATTGAAAGTAAAAAAAAAACCCAAAACAAATTATTGAACTAATAAAGAAAACTAGGAGCTGGCTTTATGAAAAAGCCAGTAAGATAGATAAATAAGCCACTGGTTAATTTGATTTTTTAAAAAAGAAAGAAGACAAAATATCCAGTATCAAAACTGAAAAGGGTGAAATCACCAGCAATGAAGAAGAAATTAAAGCAATCAATTAGGAAACATTTTACCCAATTATATACCAATAAATCTGACAATCTGAGTGAAATCAATGAATATTTATGAAATTATAAATTAACTAGATTAACAGATTGGGAAATAGAATGCCTAAATAACCCTGTCTTAGAAAAAGAAATTGAGCAAGCCATTAATGAACTCCCTAAGAAAAAAATCTTAAGGGCCAGATGGGTTAACAAGAGAATTCTATCAAACATTTAAAGAATAATTAATTCCAATACTATATAAACTATTTGGAAAAATTGGCAAATCCTTTTATGACACAAATATGGTGCTGATACTTAAGCCAGGAAAAGTTAAAACATAAAGAAAATTATAGGCCAATTTCCCTAACGAATATCAATGCAAAAATTTTGAACAAAATACTAGCAGGGTGCTTACTGTAATATTTCACAAGGATTATGTACTGTGACCATGTGGGATTTATATCATGAATGCAGGGTTGGTTCAGTATTAGGAAAACTATCAATATAATTGACCATATAAATAACAAAACCAACAGAAATAGTATGATTATCTCAACAGATACTGAAAAAGCTTTTGACAAAATACAACACCCATTTCTATTAAAAACACTAGAGAGCATTCCTTAGAGGAAGAGTGTCACATTATTATGGTTCCCATTTTACTGATAGAGAAGCATTGGGGGAGATACTGTCATGAAGAAAGATCTGTGCAGGGCCCTGGCTCTAGCTTTCTTTTCCCTGAAGAGGCTTCTGTGCAGGGCAGGTGGGATTTCCTCTTGTGAGACGCCAGCTCTGTCCCCGACTTCCGGAAGGCTTCTTGATGCAGAGCAGGTATTCAAACCCATTCCTTGGTGAATGGTGCCCATGAGCTCCCCTTGGTCAGTGTGGGAGAGAGCAGATGTGACGATGGAGCTCCATGTGGACCTGCTTCCCCTTCCATGCTAAGACCTAATATATTCACCAGTCTTGATGGGAGCAAGTGCATTTTGGAGTCAAAGGTCTGGATTTGGAGTCAGACCTAAATTCAAATCCTGCCTCAGATGCTTAGTAGCTTACAACCCTGGGCAAGTCCCGTGACCTCTCCCTGCCAATTTCCTCATCTGTAAAATGAAGATAATAGTATCATCTGCCTCTGAGGATTGGTGAGAAAACGTTGCCCAAACCTTAAAACACTGTAGAGGCAGCGAGTGCTGGAGACTGCTGGACCTCAGGCACTGATGAGCTGGGAGACCCTGGAAGAATCATTTAGCTACTGTCTGCTTCATTTTCCTCCCTGTAAAGAGGAAATCACAGTAGCCCCGTCCTCCCAAGGCTGTCGTTAGGATCTCAGATGATGTTTGTAAAGTGCTTTGGGAACCTAACGCTCTGTAGAAATACAAATAACAATACTAGTAGTAGTAGTATTACTCATATTTATGCGTTTTATATCATTACAATATATAATGTTTACATCATTTTGTATTTTTATGTTTCTACAACAACATATTTAAATGTAGCATTTCTATAAATGAGAATAATAGTTTATTATTCCTGGCTCCATCTTTGGCTTGTTTCCCTCTGGTGAAGGGGTTTCATCCCTCTGTCCTTGACCACGTCTACATGCAAGCTTACTGGGCTTACTGTTCTAAGGGTGAACAGAGTTTTCCTTGAGTATTTAGAGATCCTTAGAATAAAGGGACAAAGTTAAGCCTTGTAAGTAACAGTTTAGATGGTTTCAGCTGAGGAGAGACTGTTGTCTTTGCTACTAGCCTCCAGTGATTCAGAGATATTATCCCATGAGATTTCTCAGTGAGGAAGGCCCAGCGCTGCATCATGTAGAGGTAATGAGAAGTCTTGTAACTTCTTTCCTGGCCTGTCCTTGTGTCTTCATTTCTTTATAGCTGTAGGCTGAGTATAGGTCGCATTTCTTCATTTTTATCATGTATTTTTTTGGGCCTTGTTACTAACCATTGTTAAGAGTGCAGTGATTTGGTGAGGAACTGTTAGCAGTATGGAGAGGAAAGATTGCTTCTGCCCACTCTTTTCTGTTTTTCTAGGGTCAGCTAAGTGGTGTTGTGGATAGTCCTGGGCCTGGAGTCAGGAAGACCCATTTTCCTGAGCTCAAATCTGGCCTCAGACACTAGCTGGGTGACCCTGGCCAGGTCACTTCACCCTGTTTGCCTTAGTTTCCTTATCTGTAAAAGGAGCTAGAGAAGGAAATGCCAAACCGCTCCAGTATCTCTGCCAAGAAAACCCCAAACTGGGTCACAGAGAATTGGACACGACTAAGATGACTGGACACCACCACCACCACCAAACCCATCCTCCAAGCTTGAGCTTCACCTTCTCTATGAAACCTGCCCTGATCCCCCATCCTCTCAGTCTGGGCCCAGCAGTTGACTTTTTGATATCTGAGGATCAGCCTAACTCAGCTAGACAGAGCTGGCCACCAACAAGTGTGCCTTCCAGGGATACTGTTCTGGAGGCTGCCTGCTGAGACCCAGGAGTGTTGGGGCCCAGACTCTGGAAGGAGGCCCTCCCTCACCGCTGCCTGGCCCTTTGGTTTGTGCTGGCAAATGGGGAAGTGGGGTACAGCGCTCAACTTAGAGTCACCATCCATGTGTAGAGCTGGCTGGCGGCTAACTTTGGGAGAGTTAGGACCCACTCTGAGCAGTGGTGTTAAAACATTCCTACAGCCAAGAACTGATATCCCTTGATTGGAATAGCTCACATTTACAGTCTTTTAAAAAAGTTTACAAAACACTTTCCTCAAAACAACCCTGGAAGGCAGGTAATATAAATGTTGTTAACCTAAGAATTCTACACTTCCAGCCCAAATGGCCACCTCAGATGACCACATAACTCCCTTATACCTTCTCTAGCAAAACCCTGATGCCTTCACCATCCTGAATAATGATCAAGAAATCCAATGAGGAATCTTAGGGAATGACTTTTTTCTATTCTAGAACTATACAAAAACTCAGCCAGAAGCTGACAGGCAGTAGGGAAGGAAATCCTCTAGCAAAACCAGCACCAGTGAAGGGTAGCCTCCCAGCACAAGCAGAGATGGACGGGGGACAGGTGTAGTCTGCAAGGCTTTGTGTCCCAGGCAGCAAGAGAGGGCAGCTACCTTGGATAGGAACCTTGGAAGACCTAGGGCCCAGCAATGGTCAGTGAGTGCCTCCTTCCTCAGACCAGGACAGGCCTAGGGTCTCTGAGGTTCCTAACACCCTATATGCAAATACCAGAGAAGGCCCTGATGATCCAATGCCTTGAGACTCAGAGGGAAAGTGAGGCAGCCCCTGGTGGAAAAGTTCCACACAAGAACCCAGGGGACCTAAAATGTGCTTGGGCCTGAGTACTGCACCCTCCCCCCCCAGAAGTTCTGCAAAAATGCAGCAGGGAATCTAGTCACGTCAGGAACTAAAGCTGGAGAGATAAATAAATAAAATACTGTGTAGTATAAAAAACACTGGAAAACCCAGAGAGCCCAAAGAAAGAAACAGACTCAAAGGAAAATTTGTATTTCCCACAACAAGACTCCCTAGGATAACATTTTTGAAAAAGGGGGTCAGGGAACCTAAACTTGATTGCTTGCCCCAAAGGGGGGGGGGGGGGGGACAGGGAGAGGGAGAAAATTTGAAACTCAAGGGATTGTGGAACTGAATCTTGTAAACTAAGAGTAAACAAACAAATGGATAAAGACAAAAAAATGTGGTCTGCAGACCCTTCAGGGAGTCTGAGAGGGCAAAACAATTTTTGTGGTAATACTAAGATGTTGTCATTCTAAGCTAAGCACTGGTAGCACAAATGTTAAAAATATAGACAGCACCTGCCCTCACGGAGCTTACATTCAAATATGGAAGACAAGACAAATAAGGAGAGATGACCAAGGAAGGACATTTTGTTCTGGGGAAGTGGAAGGGGGTTTAGGGGAGGAGGTGAGAGTGGAAAACACTGAGTGGCTAATTGGACAGGCTGTGAAGCTGAAGTGTGGCCTGGTGTCTGGGGTGGGGCTGTACACACTGTGGCCCGATTTGGGCCCAGTCAGTCTTGTGGGGCTAGACTCTAGGGCCAGAGCTCCAAAGACAAGTGGATTGACTTCCCCTGGGCTTGGGACATGAATTCTGGAAGGTCTAGGGATATAGGCCCGGGTGTCCTATCCTGTGTGGAGAGAGCTGGCTTGGGTAGATACTGGCTGGATGAGACTTGAGAGTGAAGCTGGGTTTTCTGTGTTTTAAACACACCAGGTTCTCTAGTTAGTGTCAAAACATTGGCCTACTCACAATGGAGAGTGATCACAACCAGCCCAAAGGCCAGGGGGTGGTGATCAACTTAGGGAGAGCTCAGGGTTACAGGTGGCAGCCATCTCCTCATCTCACATTAAGTTGGATTCATAATGCTTTGGGCATAATTCTCATAGTTGCCTCTCCCCCCAGTTTCTCCTCTTTCCCTTCTGAATCTCAGAATTGGAGAAACTTCCAAAAGACATCTAGGCCAATCTGTGTATCTTCTCTGCAGCATTCCCCAGAATAGCCATCCAGACAGTCATAAAATGGCAGACTATGAAGACTATTCAACAGCATCTAACACACACATATAAAGTATGCATAGCACGATACTGGATGCTGGGAAAGACACAGAGTTAGATAAGACCTAGCCCCTCATAAGCTACTTTCATAGAGTTTATAGTCTGGTAAAGGAAAAGACCCAAATGTAGCTAATTATCATATATTATATCACTTGGTAAGTATGTTAAAAATTACAGAAAAGTGTGCAGTGGGAGGGCTGTGGGAGAAGCTGTTACTAACCCTTCCAAAGGAGGGAATCAGAGAAGGCTTTGGAGGAGGTGGGTGTTAATGGCTAAGGAGAAATTCAGTAGATAGGAGATGGGTGGGCAGGGCATTCCTGGTCCAGGGATGGTTTGTATGTATTCTAACTCCCTCACTTTAAGATGAGGAAAATAAAGAGAAGTGACTTGTCTGTGGTCCCTCAGCTAGTAAAAGGGGGTGCGGATAGGATAAGCACCTACTGTGTGCTAGCACTGTGCTAAGCACTGTGGATACAAATTAAGGCAAAACCAGCCCCAGCCCTCAAGGAGCTCACAGTGTGTTGGGGGAGACAACATGCAAACAGCTTAGATAGAAACAAGCTACAGAGAGAGGAAACTGGAGATAATGGACAGAGGGAAAGTCCTAGAATTAAGAGCAGAGAAGTTCTTACAGAGAGGCAGGATTTTGGCTGAAGAAAGCCCTAGAGGGCAGATGGCAGAGAGAGGAGGAGAGTATTCCAGGCATGGGGGTCTCAAACCCACGTCTTCCCAGGCCACATCTTGGGCTGTTTCCCCCAGTGACATGTAACTGCTCATCAAATCATTTCTGTCTGGGATGGGTTTGATTTCTGTACCATTTCATCATCCTGAGAAGTACAGAGCTCTTTTGAATTTTGAATTAGAAGTGACTGAATGTTCTAATAATATGACAGTAAAGATAACAGCTGAAGCAAGACTACTGATCTTTTCTTTATGTTATCAAATATTTTTTAATTTTAATTCTTTTGTAACTTCCTTTTTCAGATCATGCTCATCTCGGCAACTACCGATCCAAGGAATATAAGGTGTGTAGAAAAGGTCAGAGAAGATAGGATAAAAGTTGTGTCTGTTCTGAGGGAGGGTGTGAATGTGTGACTCCATCACATAAAATACATACCTAACATGAAGGTGGCCAATAATGGAAAGCTAGAGAGGCTGTTTGTGACCCTGTGATTCTGCTCCTGTCCTCAGGCAGGGTGGTGACAGCTGTCAGGAACTACAGCAGCAAGCACCCTAGCATACCCAGGATGGCTGCTAGTATAGGTTCTTTGATCTGCTTTTCTAAAGGAAAGCAACCCAAAAGAGGTTAACGATCTTACTTTAATCAAAGATACATAAACCATTTACTGAGTTCAGGGGGAAAAGTCAGCACCCCAAACTTCAGAAAATACAAACAGAAATTACAAGCAGACAAAAAATACAGAGAAAGTAATACAATTCAACAGACCAACAGACAGGGCTTCTAGCTGTCTGACCATCACATACCTCCATAGTTAGTTACCAGAGAGAGAAGCACCAGCATCTGTGTTTTCAAAGCCAGGGGCTCAATGGCTGCCTAGACTCTCATCTAGCCTAATCACACAACTCTCCCCAAAGTGAGCCCCAAAGCCAAACCTGGCATCAGGGTATATATAGGCTTCTCCTGGGTCAGAGACCATCACAACCCTCAGGACCCACTGCCTAATCACAAAGTAACAATGTGTGGGTGTCCCTGAAAAACAAGCCAGCTTCTCTTGTGGGCTCTGCTCATCCTTCAGCAAACTCCTCCCCCCACAGGCTCTGTGTGACCACAGTCAGCCTCTTAGGGGCAGAGTATATTTTCAAATCAGGGAAGGTCCTCAAATTCCCTTAGGCTTATTAAGGGGCAGGGAAGATCTTCAAATTCCCATTCCCATTCCAGGGACATTTCTCAGTTCTTAGGGGCCTCTCTCCAGGTCCCTCTGATTACTGGTCATGTCTTTGTGTGATTGGCAGCAGTGATGGCAGCTCAGCAGCTATTACATATTTTCTTTCTGTTTTAGCTTTTTGTTCTGCCTCTGCTGAAATGGAACCTTCTCAAATACAAGCAACATATTTTTTTTTTCATTAGGGGAAAGGGGAAAGAAAAAGAATGAGCTTTTATATAGTGCCTGCTATGTGCCAGGCACTGTGCCAAGCCCTTTACCAATATCATCTCATTTGATCCTCACAATAACCCTGCATGGCAGGTGTTATTATTGTTATCCCAGTTTTACAGTCAAGAAAACTGAGGCAAACTGAGTTTAGGTGGCTTGTCCAGAGTCACATAGCTAGTAAATTTCTGAGACCAAATTTGAACTCAGGTCTTCTGACCTCAGGCCTAGCCTGCCTCTTTCCAACTACACCAACTAGCTACAACTTCATTCATTCATTCTAGAAGTATTTACTGATCACTCAATTCTTCTTATTCTCATTATTATTGACCCTCTAGTATGGAAGTAAATGCTGGCCTAAGCAGACCAGAGAAGTGCTGAAGAATCACATGGCCAGGGCTAGTTAGGGAAGGCCTTCTCAGAGAAGTATAACTTGAGTTAGGCCCTGAGGGATAGCCAGAGAGAAGGGAGCAGCATCTCCCTAAAAGCTTGGGATTGACAATGTACATGGTGTGTTCAGAGAATGGTCAGCCTGCAGTGTAGAGTGTTGGCTGGGGCATAAAGGAACCATGCTTTCCTTTCTACATGAAGTCACTGAACTTTACTCAGCCTTGGAAGGGGCTGGACTGGATGATATCTTTGTGGGAAACTCCCTCCTCATTCAGGCAGCTTTTCCCATTGTGGGACAGTTCTGCTTGGTAGGAAGGTCTTTCTTATGGTGCTGAAATTTATGGCATTTTTTAATCACATAAAAAGGTTAGTAAGTCACTATGCAGAGATACCTGTGGATTGGCCTAGAACAGGACAGAGGCATGGGGTGCTAGGGAGACGGCCTAGTGAATCTAGAAAAGGAGACAGAGGAGGTGAGGTCAGCTGGGTGGGAGCAGGGTGACAGGCAGTTCAGAGAGAAGAAGGAAAGGATGACTGTCTGTATCATATGGTGCAAAGGTCCAGAAGGAGGAGACCAGGAAGAGGCCAGCCTATGAGGGTGCAGCAGGAGGAGGGCAAGTGGGACCAGGATGACCCCTCAGGGAAAGTAGAGACTGGCGAGCGTTTTGTTAGGAGGAACGAAGGAGGGGAGTGTGATCGTAGGCCACAGGAAAGAACCATGGATGAGGGGACATTGACTGTTAGAGCACAGTGGGGGGATGCTTTGGAAGCAGTCTGACATAGGAGGTCGGGGAATGGGATCATGGACAGACAGACGTCAGAGCCTTGGTGAGGAAAAAGGCACCTTCGTCATTTGTGAGGAGAGAGGGGGAATGAGGAAGCTCATGGAGGATGTCCATGAGTGGGGAGTTGGGGTGATGTGGCCCAGGAGAGGTGAGAGGAAGTGTTGAACAGCCAATGGGGGAGGAATAGAGACTTGGGGGAAGGAGGCGAAGCTGAATAGCCAATCATTTTAAGTTGTCTTAATGCAAATTCCTTTCTTGAAAATGTTAAGGAGCCAAAGGGAGGCTCTGTTCAGCATTTGATTATAATATAGGCTCTTTTCCCAGGACAATTCCACTTTTCTTTAGCAGTGGGCCTGGCATATATGTAGGGATTACTCAGTCAGTGTGAATTCACTTGAATTGATTCTCACCAACAAGAAAGAACTAGTCGCTGTTCTTCTTTCCAAGGAGGGCGCACTCTGTGCCTAGAGCAGGGGCCTAGAAGATGGAGTCTGTGGAGACCAAAGGTGGAGGGGGTGAGTTAGTCCCAGAGGAAGGGCAGCCTGGAATTGGCAGAGGTGATTAACGCAAGCCTGGAAGGCCTGCCAGAATCTGAGAGGCTCATCTTTGCCTGTCTTAGTGGCTAGGGAATCTGGCTTGCTCATTTGACAGATGAAGCCGCCCCAGGCAGTGAAGTGATTGCCCACATAGCTAGTGAATATCTGAGGGGGTTAGAGCCTTGGTCCCCTTGATTTCTCAATCAGCTTCCAAAGAATCCAGATTGTTTCAGGGCCTCTACAAAAGGAGAAGGAGGGCTTTAGATGGGATATCCCAGCTCATCACTTCCTCCTGCATGTGCTTTTCCCTGAAAATTCCCCTGCTGGACTGGTTACAGTTCAGACATCTTGCTTTCTGATGTAGTGGAATGACCTGCCAGAAAGTTGGCAGACCTCAGTTTGAGACCGGGCTCTGCCACATAGACCTTGTGGGACCTTGAGCAAGGATCCTCCCTCTCTGTCCTTCACTTTCCTCATCTGTAAATGAGGGGCTGGCTTTAAACGGAAGGGTAGCGCTCCAGAATCCAGAGGCCCTTGTGTCTGGTATTCTCTGAGAAGTGCTCTGCTGTTGAATGACTGCCCTTCCCATTAATGAATCGGTGAGAAAGCTGGGGACAGAAACATAATCAGTGATACCACGAGCCACCTGGGCATGACACAAGACCCAGACTTGTGCTGGTTTCTGATGGTGTCTGGGCCTCGAAGCTAGCAAACGTCAGCACTTCCACCAATTTAAATCTGCTGGGGTCTCCTTGGAGAGCTCCTGCACATGCAGGTCACCCACTTGAAAAGCATTCATGGGGTAGAGACTCTTTATCTAGGACATTTTAATTAAAATTGATTTCTAAAAAGAAAAAAGTTATTGGAGAAAACCATTGTTTGTACTGTCTAGGTAGTATAGCTATCAATTAATTAATCACATTCCTAAGACCTTTAAGCACTACTATTTTCTAACAAAATTTATTCAGGGATCTGAGCATCTCAGAGTTGGGAGGGAATTCACAGGCTGGCTTGCGGTGGCCTGCAGTCTCAGCCTAGAGACCTGCAAAGAGGGGGAGCCTGCCGCCTTCTAAGGCTGCTCAGCCCGCTTTGGGACGATGCTCATTGTCAGGAAGCCTTTACTGACAACAGGCCTAACTCTGCCTCTTCTCTATCTCCCCTCTCCCCTTCCCTTCACCTGCCGTCAGGTTTGCTTCTCCCCTACAGAGATAGCATCCAGCCAACATTGATTAAATACGTCATTGCTGTGATGCTGAGGACCTGGCCCTCAGTCTTTGTGCCCACACTTGTGTGACCTGGGACAAATCGCCTCCCTTCTCTGGGAAAACGGAAAAGTTTCCTTTGCTGTTACATCTGCTGGTTGAACATCTTGTGGTTCTCCATGGGGTCCTGTCCCTAAGATGCATCTGTCATCCAGGCCCTCCATTGCACAGATGAATTGAAACCAGTGGCAGAGCAGGGCCAGAGCAGAGCTACTCCGAACTGAGGAATTTCGATTCAGATCTCTGTCGCCTTGAGGGGTCTGCACCTTTCTGGGCCTGTTTTCTTATCTTGAAAAGGAGGCATTTGGGCTTCCCCTCTCAGGTCCCTTTCTGCTCCTATGAGTCTAGGAAGCCGAGCCCTCAGGCTCCCTCCCCTGCACTCTGCTGTCTCTGCACAAAAGAAGATGACAGTCTGATTCCTGTTTGGTGTAGGGCAAGGGAATAAGGAATGACATACACAGACACAGGTGACCAAAGGAGAATATGACAAATGCATCTTGTGGTTATTTTAAAGTCCTTGGATGAAGAGGCAGGTGCCTGACTACAAGACCAGCTTCTTGGTTCAGCCTAGACCAGCCTGTGCTTATTCATTTACCTGCAATTTGGAACATGTGTGTGCCCCTCCCCTTCCTTTGAGCCTTCTTTTCTTTCCCTGTGATTTCCTGCTCCTCCATAGGTCTTAGCTACACCTGGAATATGGAATTTCATTCTGGGCCCCATGGGCTGAGGAAGAACTTGATGGGTTGGAAATTGTTCAGAGGAAGGCAGCCTGGAACAAAGGGACCAGATATGATATCTGCTGAGTGGGGCTCTGCCAAGGTGGGGGTGGTTAGCATCCAGGAGAAAAGACTTGTAGAAAGGACATTTGTAACTGTGAAAAGAGCCCTGTGGGTTCAAGTCAGACTCACTGGCCTCCTGGCCCTTTCCAGCTCTGAGGCTGTGTCATTGGAAACATCCAGTGGGCCTTAGAATGAAACTGGAAGAATTTTCCCATCGGTTGGTCAGTATCTATGAAGCACCTACTGTGGGCCAGGCCCTGGGTTCAGAAGGAAGCCCTGCTCTCCCGGAGCTGTTTTTTTTAATTTTTTGAGTCACACAAAATTTTTTATTTTCCCAGTGAATATAAAAGTCATGTTTACACTATACCATGATAGTATGTCTAAAAATTGTACATACCTTAATTAAAACATACTTTATTGCTAAAAAAAATATGCTAACCATCATCTGAAACTTCAGTTAGTCATAATCTTTTTGCTGGTGGAGGGTCTTGCCTCGATGTTGATGGCTGCTGACTGATCAGGTGGCCTAGCTTCTGGCCTAGCTTAGCTTTTGACATACCTTCCTCATTAAGCTTAATTATTCCTAGTTTTTGATTTGAAGTGAGAGACATGGGACTCTTCCTTTCACTTGAACTCTTAGAGGTCATTGTAGGATTATTCTATTCAATCCTTTCAGTTGTGTCCAACTCTTCATGACCCCTTTTAGGGTTTTCTTGGCAAAGATGCTGGAGAGGTTTCAGAGCTGTTCTTTAAGTGGAGGAGAAGACATGGGCATGTGTAAGTGAACACACAATGTACACAATACATGCAAGGTTATTTCAGGAGTGGGAGGCCCTGGTAGCCACGAGCTTGGGAAAGGCCTCATGGGGTATGTGGCGCTGGGATTCTCAGAGGCAGGGATGAGAAGGGGGGGAACAGGCAGGGGGACAGGTGTGGGGACAGAGCTCATAGGTGTCTGGAAGAGGAAGAACGTCTGTCTTCTGGAAGGGAAAGTGCTGTGGACTAGTACTTTTCTTTCTTTTAGAGGCCATAGAAGGTGAGTGCAGGGTTTTGAGCAGGGCATGACATCCTTAGATCCGTTAACTTCACAGTTAGATCCACTTAGCTCCATGAAAAGACAGAGAATGAAGGCAGAAAAGGAAGTTAGGAGAGGATTTATTAAATGCCTACTATGTACAAGGCATTGGGATGAGAAGAACAAAACAGGCTCTGTCCTCAAGGTCCTTACATTCTGCTTGGGAAGCAACAACATGCATGCAGATAAATCAACAGGACATTTATCTAAAGTAAATTCAAAGTAATTTCTGGGCTAGGGGTTACTTGAGCCTGGGGAGCGGTCATGAAAGCCTGGAGCTAGGAGAGGAAGAGAGCCATATAGGAGGTGCTGTCAGGAGAGGGGACTAGGCAGGATCACCAAGAGCCTGGTGGTGGACAGGCTGGGGTGAGAAGGACGATGCCGCCCTTCTGTCCTCTGATCCAGTATAAGCCAGTTCTTTTCCATTCCCTCCCCAAACTGGTACAGGTCTTTTATCAATTCCTAATTGTCCAAATTCTTTTCTTTTTTCTCCCCCTTGATAAAAAGCAGTTTAGGGGATGAATGTAATATCTCTGTGCCAAGTAGGGAGACTCAAGGATTAATCACATAGTAAGATTTTCTTTTCTTGCCTCTACCAACTTCTCATGGATAGAAAGGGGGATCCAAGAGGACAGCTGGCTAGAGGAGCCTGTCAGAGGGCAGCTATGGCAGCTACTTCCTAGGTAGGGGCCCCTTCCAGGCCTCCCCAAGCACAGCTCATCCACCCTGGGTTGGGAACCTGGAGATGGGATGCTCCCCCTATTCCAGGCACAGCCCTCATTACTCAGAAGCTCTACCCCATGCTGGGCTGCAGTCTGTCTCACGGCCGCATCCCCCCATTGCTCCCAGTTCTGTCTCCCAGGTTGAAACCAAATGGCTCTTTTTGTGCCAGCTAACTAAGTCCCTCACTCCCCTGCTACAGTTGCATTCTATGGGCAGAATTCAAATAGTGCCTTTCTTGCTTTTCTGCCCTGCCTCCTCTCCTCACTTTAAGCTCAGCAATTCTCCATGAATACTGGCTTCCATTGATGTTTGTAAAAGGCCCCTGCTCAGCCCTGGACACATAAAGACTGAGTGCCCCACACCAGTGGTCTGTCCAGGCTCAGTAGCAGACCAGGAGCAGAGCACAGAATCACAGCTATCCATGGCTATTCAAGGCTTCTGCCAGGAGACCTTTCCAAACCCCCTTAGGTAGTTTCTCAGGGATCACTGTATTTTTCATTTGACTAATGTTGCCACATACAAAGTCCAATGGGCAAAAGACCCAAGAGGGAGGTGGTGGCAGAGGACTTCCTGTCCCAGGGCTGAGGGCAGGATCAGCACTGGCAGCTAATGCTGCAGTCACTGAGTTCAGCTCCCCATTTTGCAGTCAGAGGTTGACCTCACCCTCTTCTGATCTCACATCATGTTGATCATTGGTGTCTGTCTTTGGGCCTTGGCAAAGGCCACCTGATCTGACCTTGTACAACTATAGACATAGCTGCCCTTTCTCTAGCGCTGTGGTGTTTGCCATTCTGTGTCAGATGAGAAGACTGACTGGTTAGGAAAGACTCAGCCTGGTGTCAGAGTCAGGCCAGAAGGCCAGGTCCAAAGTTTTGCTTTGCCATCCCTCTGAGTGGGACCGCGTGTTGCTGGCACTACTTGGCTACTTAAGCTCAGTCTCTTACTCTTTTGATTGTGCTTGTTGACTCAAATTGACTTAGGCTTCTTTGGCTGTTGACCATTTGATACTGCTTGGCTCCCCCCTGCTTCTAGCTGGCCACCGTGAGCAAATCCTTGGCCAGTCAGCCCATCATCACCTTGGACAGCAGCAGGCCTTGGAGCCAGGACATGGCCACATTCTGCCTTTCTCAGATGGAGATGGAGGGCTCCTCATCCATAGAGGGCTCAGCCCCAGTTTCCTGCTCTGTAAAACTAGGATCACAGGTTTAAAGCTGGAAGCAGCTTTGGTCTAGCCCCGTTGCTGTAGGATCTGTAGGAATCTAGGATGTACCAGAGAATCACAGACTGAGTCAGAAATTAAGTCTCAGATATCTCCTTGCTTAGTTAGGCAAGAACTCGAGAGAAATCCTTTCTGGGCCATTGCTGACATGGTCTTCTAGTGATGGGGATGCTCACTCTCTCCAGGGGCCATGGTCTCCTGTGGAAAAGCTCTACTCGCTTGAAAGTTTTGGTGCAAGAGGAAGTGAGCTCCAAGGCTCTGTGAGTCTGGGACCTTTTCCCTGCGGGCACTCTTCCTGACTAGCTGTTGGGGCCTTAAGGGAAGTCTTTTGGCTTTTGATCTTCATATGTGACCTTAGGTAACTCCTGGTCATGCTGTGTGAATGATTGTGGGCTGAAGGAGCCATCCAATGAGTAAGCTTTTGGCTGCACTTTATCTCATGTATGGGGCTTTGGGCTTCTGATCCTTGGGTTCTTAAGCACTCTGCTAATGTGTCTTTTAACAGATCACTAAGCCATTTCATATAAGAGACCGTGAAGACTCTCTTGACAGGTGTGAAGAATGCCTTGCCCCAAGGCCGTCTCGGCCACACCACATGGATAGGGCTCTCTTGGTCCACTCAGCACCATCATCAATGCAGAAGCGTTCTCCCAGTCCAGTGTTCAATCAGTCGACTCTGAGGGAAAGGTGAGGCTGTCTGTGTTCTCCCTCTCTGATCAGGATTCTTAAGGGGGGCTTGGAAAAATCATCTGCCTCTCTAAACCTTTGTTTTGTCATTTGTCATTTCTGGGGAAGCTGAGGCAGTGTCCTGGAAACTTGAGTCTAGAACATCTGGGTTCCAGCCCTTCCCCTTAATAGTCTTGAGACTGGACAAGATCTATAGCTTCCTCGGGCTTCAGCAGCCTCTAGAGATCATCAGAAGGAGAGAAGTGCTTTGTAAATTCAAAGGCTCAGACAATCCAATTGTTGCTTTCTGTAGAATGAGGCACTTGGGCTGAGGGTTCCCCAGGGTCACAGACTCTTAGAGCTGGGGGGGGGTGGCATCTCATCAACGAATGGCCTCCACTAGTAAACCTTGCTTAGCAACAGCTGGTGGGGGAAAGAGTTTGCTGAATGGCACCCAGAGTGTGATGGAGTTGGCCAGTTCATGGCAGATGCTAGGGTGGGCTGGGGCCAGGGAGGCTTGTGTTCCACCTGGATGGCCAATAGAAAAGTGCTGGGGGTACTCCCTGTTCCTTAAGGTCCCATCCAACTTGACCATCTAGGACCTCAGAGGCCTCTGGGCTCAGAGACATGTACCAGCATGCTGCCCTTGAAAATGACTGGGGGGGGGGGAAGCTGCAGAAGGATGAGCCCCTCTGCTGATCTCTGCATTCAGCTCTGCTTACTGTGGCTCATTCAATCTCTGCACATCAGATATCCCCACATGGGGAAGGGAAGGGGCTCCCCGCCCACCTCATCTGCTGATTCCTAGATAGACAGACAGACAGGCAGGCCTCTCCTGAATGGGCCCTGTGTGTGTCCAGCAGTCCTATGGCCCCCAGAACTTTAAACTCTTTAAAGGAACAGCCATGTGAGTGTTTGGGAGCATGGGGTGGAGTTTATACAAGTTCTTAGCTTGCTCAAGGACCAGGTAGGATGTGCTCATTGGCCTTGACTTTTAACGTGATTTGCCTTATTGAGTATGGGAATCCTCCACTGTGGGTAAGGGCTGTTCTGCTCAGTCATGGAAGCCTGCCCAGTCAGGCGGAGGCCCACCCTCCTTCAGGGTGTTTTCTTAGTGCAGGCGGGTAGTCCTTCACTCCTAGGTGGTGCCTGAAGTGTTCCATCTGACACAAGTTGTCAAGGCCCCTTTTGTGGCTTTTGTGCCTGAATCCCCATTGGCCATGGACTCATGGAATGCCAGAGCTGAGGGAGCCCTTGGAATGTTTGATCTGGAGTCAGTCTTAAACTAATTGGTCACTCTATAAGCATTTACTAAGTACCTACTGTGTGCTGGGTGCTGTGCTAGGCATGGAGGATACAAGATCATGGGCCCTGCTCTCAAGGAGCTCAGGGTCTGATAGAGGAGACAACATGCAAAAACAACTGGAATGAACAAGTTATGTAGAGGATAGACAGGACATGGTCAGGAAGGAGAAGATCAGGAACATCTTCCTGTAGAAGGTAGGATTTCAGCTGGGACCTGAAGGAAGCCAGGGAGGCCAGGAGGTGGAGGGGAAAAGGAAGGGCATGCCAGGCAAGGGGCACAGCCAGAGAAGGTGCCTGGGGTCTAGAGATCAGAGAGTGAGCATTCTGTGGACTCTGATCTTGAAAGAACCTTAGGATCATCTAGTCCAAGGTCCCCACTTAATAGATGAGAAACTTAAGTCTCAGAGCTCCTCCAGTGGGCAATATTTCCATCTTTTGCCATCTCTGGCAATTTGCTGGATTTCAAGTGAGATTTTGAAATTTGATTGTATTTCTGTGATAGAGTGAGCTTTCCCGGAATTGAAAAAAGGAAAATCCTAGCAGACACCACCAGTGAATCTATCAGTAAACATTTATTAAATGCCTTCTGCGGGCCGGGCATTGTGCTAAGGGCTGGGGAGGCCAAGAAAGGCAAAAGATGGTCCCTGTCCTCCAGGAGCTCAGACTGCTGAGGGCCTCAGATCCTTCCATCTCCTGTCAGATGGAGCAGATAAAAGCAGCCCAGCGAGTCTCTGTATTGTAACAAAGCCTGAGTCTGACAGTGAAAGTGAATCCAAGGCACAGCCCCCTCAGGGCTGTAGCTGAAGGGCCCCATCCCCAATGCTATCTGGAGACAGTGCCTTGCTTTCCCTGAAAGGCTTTCCAGGAGAGGAGGGAAGAGGAGTGGAAGTCACCCCCAAGGAGGGCATGATGAGGGGATTCCACGTCTCCTGCCCCTTGGCCGTGTGCCTGGGGCATGTGTGTTCTGAGGTGTTTACGTGTTGCCTCCCATGGAGAAGGGGCTCTTGTCCTGCCTTCCCTGACCCTACCCACCTGGGGCGGCTGGCAAGCCTGCAGCAGACCCCTGCTCAGAGGAGACCAAGGGGACGGAAATGACTTATCGAAAGCAACTTCACAGACATCAATTAAAAATATCTGATTCTAGGGGAAAAACACACCTCTAGAAGAAAGGCAGGTTTGAGGGAATGTTGGGAGGGTTTTCTGACCTGTAACTTGAGTCTCAACTTGGAGTCAGAAGACCTAGCCTCGTGATACCTCTGCCTGTCACTGACTCTGTGACCTTGGGCAGGTCTCTTTACCCTTTGGTCAGTGTCCTTACCTCTGAAATGGGGGGAGGGGACCTTTCCAGCTGTTAGTCCAGCACTTTGACTGAGGGGCTTGGAGTGGGTCACATCCCCTCTGGGAGCCTGAGCCTCCTCACCCATGAATTGTGGTCAGTGGCACCTGCTCACAAGAGTGAAAGCCCTTTGTAAACTCACCTGGGCAGAGGGAGTGCTGCAGAGGGGCTGACCTTTCCCTAGCCCTTTAGAGATCAGGGCCTGGGGCTGTAGTGCTCTTCCCCGTAGTTTGGAAGTGGCTTGAAGCCTCACTGGGAAGCTTATCTATAGAGCTGCCAAGGTATTAACTCCCCTAATGTCATTCACTTACTCAGCAGTACATTCTAGAACAGATAGGAAAGCCTTTTTTGGTCATTCAGAGTGCTTCCACTTGGCCCAGCCCACCTTCCTAGCCTCGCTTCCCTTACTGTCCACCAGAGCCGCACTGGCCTTTTTACTGCTCCCTACATAATACTTCATCTCTCATCTCCAGGCTTTTACACTGGCTGTCCTTCATGCCTGGTGTGCCCTCCCTCAGCCCCTCTGCTCTTAGACTATGGTTGATTCCACTGCCACTTCATACATGTGTGTTCATACATGCTCATTCCCTTCCCCCCCCCTCCACCCCTGTAGGTACTGGTACCTTTTCTCAAAAAATCACCCTGAATGTATGCACACAGATACTTGTACATGTATGTACGTGTGTGTCTGCATATGTTGTGTCCCCCAATAACAGGTAGGCTGCTTGTGGAAGAGACAATTTGTATCCCCTGGAAAGGGACACATGGGAAACAGTGAATGCTTCTTGGTTGAGTCAGTCTGCTCTGTGCCCATGATCCCCTGTGCTCTGGGTTGGCCCTTTGGCAGGGGTGCTGCTACGGGGGAACATTGGAGCACCTTGGAGAAGAGAAGGAGGGAGTGTGGGTCATGACCTGGCTCCTCACTTAGACTGGAGCCAGTGGTTCTGAGACTGAGAAGCCTGTGCCTGGTGCCAGTGTGAGAGCCGGGACAGGGCTGCTTCAGTGGGGCTCGAGGGCCAGGCTTCATATTGCTTTGTTTGTCTCCACATTCCCAACACTTCAAAAAGTTCCTAGTACACAGTAGGTGCTGAGTAAGGGCTTCCTGCATTATTGAGTGACATAAAGACAGAGACATTGCCTTCTGTCTGGATTTCTGAACGTGTGATTTCTAGGTAGAGATGTCAGAACTTTATTCATCTACCGTATGGCAGACTCTTCACATGAAAAAATGTGTATTTACATACACATACTCCACAGTGGACTGCCTGTGTTTTAGACCAGAATTTTTTTTCCCCTATCTTCAGTAAACAAAAAAATTAATGTCTTTAGTTGTATTACCAGGGGAGGAAAAACGGTTTTGTCCCATTGATTGTGCTTCAACATGGCTGGCATCTTTAAAATGAATTATAAGCCACTCGCTGATTAATCTGGCTTTTTCTGGGTCACTGAGCAATACTTCCAAAGTGTTTATATAATCTATTGGAATCGATAAACAATTTAAACTGATGTAACTGTCGAATATGTCTGTGTCCCCGGGAAAATTGGAAGTATGACAAAGAATGCAGGTTTTGAAGTTTATTTTGTTTATCTGGGAAAACGGGGAATGAAATTCAATGAGCTTTCCTGGAATGCTGCAGCAAAGAACTGACATCGGCACAAACCTCAGAAGCCGTGATTGCTTTTAAAAGACTTATTAGTGGTACTTGGCAAATGCAATGCATGCCCTTCTAAATGAGGTGCTTTGCTTCAATCCCGTTATAGGAAATAACTCCAATACAACCTAAAATGTTCTCAATATTATGAGATCAGATTTCAGAAGCTATTTTCCTCCCTGAGATGACTTGAAGAGGTTTAAATATTAACATTAGGCCTTAAAATGTGGATTAGGCTTTATAGTTATTACAAAAATTAGACAGCTGAGATACTGGGAAAGCTAATTAAAAAGAAGCTGAGACTCTCTTTAATCATAGTTGGGATTCGGAATTTTACGAATGAGGATGTTAGGGGGTCCATGTCCTTCTCTTGCATCCCTTATCCCACAGCGCAGACTAGTGGATTCTCTGATGGGCCGCCCTGGACCTTGGAGCAGAGCCACTGGGAGCTGCTTAGCTTTTGGCCCCAGTTTCCAAAACACAGGCGTACCATTGCCAGGGATGCACTAGCACCCACTTCTCACATGCCCCAATGGGTGACATTGAGGGGCTGTTGAAAACCCTGGATTTCCTCCTGTCTTTAGAGCCCATCAACGGACTTAGCACACAGTAGACACTTAGCATGTGTTAGTGAATGAACTTCACCAAATTCTTTTTTTATAAATCAATGATCAATTTGGCTGATTTGCACATGGATTACTGACAGCTGCCCTAGCATGAAGATGAATTTGTGATTTGTCTTCTTCGTTCTCATGTGCAAATGTGAATACGTTTGAAGTATGGCATGTATAAAATAGGCAAAGTCTTCAGTAAAAAGCTTCCAAATAAAAAAGCATGAACGGTCTCAGCTTTTTCAAAATGTATTGTCTGAATGAAAGCCGTACACTTAGAGCTGGAATGAATGGGCTTGGAGACTTCCTGGCCTAGCTCCTCCGTGTCACAGGTGACAGTCCTGGCCACTGCAGGCTCCCCAGTCACACAGTTAGGGAGGAGTGGTGCAGGTGTTTGAATTCAAGTCTTCAGTGCCCCTTTGTCCTGGGCCACATGGCCACGCATACGCATGATCTGCATGATAACCGTGAATGGAGTATGTGTGTGTTAGAACTTTCATAGGAAAAAATCAAAAGGGAATCTGCCCAATTTGTTTAGAGAAGTAGAGAAGACAGCTTCCTTTATGTCAGCGCCATTAAACTAAGTCAGCCGAAGGCAGTGTCTTCAGCATCCTTTTGGGGAAAGTCCAAATGTGTTCCTTTACTTAATGTGCTGATCAGATTTGCAGGTTACACAAAACTGGAATCAGAAACTTTCAGAGGGGGTGGCTAGGTGGCGCAGTGAATAGAGCACCGGCCCTAGAGTCAGGAGGACCTGAGTTCAAATCTAGATTTAGACACTTAACACTTACTAGCCATGTGACCCTGGGCAAGTCACTTAACCCCAATTATCCTGCCCTCTCTCCTCCAAAAAGTTTTTTAAAGAATCATTAGCATAGAGATGATAGTTGAATCCATAGGATCCATGGCATCACCGAGCAAAGTAAGATCGAAGAAGAAAAGAGGGCCTGAGACAGAGCCCTGGAAGATATCTACAGTTATCAAGCTGGAGCTGGATGCGAATCCTGGCAGGCTGAGAAGGAGTTCCCAGCTGCTAATGGCTGCCTCTTTCACACGCCTTCCATCCCCTTCATACTCATACAGGTTCATAAATACTTATGCACCTTGTTACTCACATGCTGTCTTTCCCATTAGGCAGTTGAGCCCTTGAGCTTAGGGACTTTTTTTACCTTTCTTTGCATCAGTGCTTAGCACAGTGCCTGGCATGTAGTAAACCCTTAATAAATGCCTGTTAGCTGACTGACATGCTTGACAAGTGGCTGCTGCAGTCTTTGCTTAAAATCCTCCAGTGAGGGGGGCTCTCCCTCCCCACCATGGCAGCCCATCATGTGTTTGTATAGCTCTAATTGTACAAAGTTTGTCATTACATCACATGTAATTCTGCTTCTCGGTGACTTCCAAACTATTGTCCTCTTTGGCAAAGCAGAACAGGCCTTTCTTCCTCAAATAACAACCCTGGCACTAGAATGGATGGATCAGTAAACGTTTCTTAAATGCTTACCATGTGCCAGCTGCTATGCTGAGCCTTGGGGAAACAAAGAAAAAGCCTTGTCCCATCCTCAAGGAGCTTGCATTCTAATGGGACATGCAAGGTAAATACAGAGTTCCTTCCGTCTCCTCTGGATATATCATGTCTCTACATAATTAGTTCCACCTCATTAGAAGGCAGGGACTGGGCTGTTACCTTTCTCTGCAGCTCCATCTCTTAGCACAGTGATTGGCTCATAGTTAGCACCTAATAAATACTTGGATGGCACTAACAGCTGGGGAGCGGGGGAGACGAGGCAATGATGGGAGAAGAACCTTCCTCTCAGAGAAAGCCAGGGATCCTAAGAGTCAGAGGTGGGGAGGGAGGAAAGACACTCTAGGCACGATGAGCATCCAGAACAAAGATGCCAGGAGTACAGATGGAGGCCGAGTACTAGGAACAGCAAATAGGTGAGGAGGAACCAGGCAGCTCAGAGCTTTAAATGGCAAACCAAGTGGCTCCTGCGGAATCTGAGGGATGATAGAGAATCTCTGGGGTTTCTTGAGTGACAGGGTCCAACCTGCACTTTAGGTAGTAACACACTCAGGTTGAGTTGGAGACTTATGGCCAGGAGATCAATGAGAAGACTTTTGCAGTAGTTCAGACAAAAGGTAGAACCCCAAATAGGGTGGTGGCCATGTGAGCAAGGAGAAGGGACATGTTTGAAACATGTTACAGAGAAAAAAAAAGGCAGCGTTTGGCAACTGTTTGGGTACATGGAATGAGAAAGAGAGAGGTGGTAAGGATGAAATGTAAATTGGGAACCTAGGCTCCTTCAACATAGTGGTTCCCTTAACAGTAATAGAGATGTTGAGAAGAGGGCAGTGTTTGGATAAGGAAAAAAAGGTAAGTTCTCTTTTTGACATGTTGAGTTTGAGATGTCTGTGGGACATCCAATTCAAAATGTCCAACAGGTAGTTGGAAGGAAATCAGGAGAGAGACTTGGGCTGGATAAGTAGATCTGGGGGTCATCTGCACAGAGATAGTAATTGAACCCATGGGGCGGCCAGGTGGCTCAGCGAGTAAGAGCACCGGCTCCAGTGTTGGGATGACCTGGATCAAATCTGGGCTCAGATACTCAGCACCACACCCAGAAATAACTGGCCATGTAACCTTGAGCAAGTTACTTAACCCCAATTGCTTAAAAAAAAAGTAATTGAACCCAAGGAAGCTGATGAGGTCACCAAGTAAGATAGTCTAGAGGGACATGAGAATGGAACCTTGAGGGATCCCCACAGTAACTGGATGTGACTGAGATGGAGTGGTCATACAGGTAGGAGGAGAACCTGGAGTTCAATATTGTGAAAAATCAGAGGAAAGAGTGGTCAGGAGGAGGAGGAGGTGCCTGTAGTGTCAGGGACTGTCAGGGTTGCAGAGAGGTCAAGAGGGGTAATCTGCCAATTAAGGAATTGCAGGTAGCTTAGGAGTGGGCAATTTCAGTTGAATGATAGGGTTAGAAGCCAGATTTGCAGAGACTTTAAAAGAGGGAGAGGAAGATTAATGAAGGCATCAGTTCTCAAAAACTTTTTGAAGGAATTTAGCTGAGAAGAGGACAGAAATTATAGGAAGATAGTAGAGGGAAATGGGAAGACCTAATGAGGATTTTAAAATGGGAATAGGGAGAGAACTGGATAGGTTTGTAGGCAATATGGGAGGAACCAGTAGATAGGGAGAGGTTGAAGATGAAAGAAAGGGGGAGGCCGATAGTGGGGACACTCTGCAGGAGAAGGTGGGATCATGGGGACATGTGGGGGGGTGACCTCGACAAGCAGAAAGACCTCCTTATCATTGGAGAAGAGTGAGGGATGACATCAGAGGAATGGGAGAAGAGGAATTCTCTAGGAATGGCCCTGCTTTTTGGTGGAGTATGAGGCAGCATGGGGAGCAGGAGAAAAGGTTTGTAACAGCTGCTATGGTGAGTGAGATTGGCAGACAAGAAGGAGATTGCCTTGTTATGATGAGGGCCCAGTTCTGAGGCTGGTAACATGGTCCAGTCAGAACAGTCTTTGTGCTCTCCTCCAGTTCCAATACGTAGCATGTGACCAAATGAAGGAGGTGAATGCTGGGAGCAGGCTGGCATTGGAGCTTGGTCCAAGGCATGGTCATCAGTAGGATGGTGGTTCAAAGACAGTCCAGATTGAGAAGAGAAGAGGGTGCAGTGATAGCAGGGGGACGATTTAGCACAGTACATGGACTAAAGAGTAGATTGGGCAGCTAGGTGGCACAGTGAATAGAGCACTGACCCTGGAGTTAGGAGAACCTGAGTTCAAGTTCAGACTCAGACACTTAACACAAAAACTATCGGTGTGACCTTGGGCATGTCACTTAACCCCAATTGCCCTCCAAAAATAAAAAGGCAAAAAAAAAGGAGTGAGCAGATATGGAATGGGATATTGGGGAGGAAGTTTTGAGTAGAGTGGACGGGTGCTAGAAGTGGGAGTCGGGAAGACCCAAGTTCAAATCCTGCCTCAGGTACTTACTAGCTGTATGACCCTTGGCAAGTCACTAAAATTCTCAGCACTGGTCTCCTCTCCTGTAAGACGGGGGCTTAATAACAGCATCTCCCTCACGGGGTTATTGGACGCGTCAAATAACACCCAAATGCAGTTTAGCAAATGCTAGATATTATTGGTACCCTTATTGTGTGGAAGCCAGGGTTCTGGTGTCATGGGCGTGGAGACAGTGGGAGGGGGTGGGGGTGTGTATCTGGGCAGTTCAGGGTAAGGTCTGCTGATGAAAACAGAGGATTAAAAGGTTCACAGTCACGACCTTGTGTTCAGACAGTCCTCCCACGTATTGTCAGTGGGGCACATCTGCCATTGTTGTGGCCTTAGCTTTGTTGTCTGGTTGGGAAACCTCAAAGGGGAAGAGCGGGAGGTGGTTTATCCTGACCCAGAAGCCTCTGGGCACAGGAGCATGGCCTTCCCTAGGGCAAGCACTCATCTGTCCTCCAGCTAATGCTTATGTTCCATGGGCCCTAGTGCCACTTCCCACTCCTGTGCCTCTCCTGATTGCCCTCCAGCTTATCAATCCTTATCTTTCCTAAAATGTGGCTCCCAGAACTGAACACAATCATTCAATGACAGTGAACTGCAAGCCTTTCCTGCTGAGCACATGTAGGGCTGTTCCTCAGCTGCCAGGCCACACTCTTGACTAACTCAGCTGGAGCTCTCAGCCCCCTCCTGCCTGTCCTTCCCATCTTTTTCACACTGACCACTGTCTTCCAGAAACCCCGTAGCATTCTGCTCTCAGTTATACCTGAGCCTCCCTTACTGGGAAACCCCCATTTTCCAAGGCAGCTGTGCCAGGATGTGCTGCCCCTCTGGGCCTTATTCTGCCTTTGGAAGTCAGAACAAGGTCAATCCCACTTCCTCCTGTCACCCCTTCAAATACTTGGCTAGCTGTGGCTTCCCCATTCAGTACTTAAGCATTTCATTTTTTAAAATCCAAATGGAGGAAATTCATCTAAATTATATTTTGTCTTTTCAGATTTGACCCAAATATTAGACTTTTTTGCAATCTTTTTGGATCTTGACTATATTATCAGTTGTGGAGGAGGGGTTGGGAAGGAATAATTGTCTGTAACTGGCATTTGGGGATTGAAAAGTGTTCCCTACCTGTCTTCCCACCACCACCTTGTCTACAAATCATCTCTCTCTGTCATTTATGTCTGCAGATATCATTCAGATTGGTGCTCACCTTCAAACTCAGATGAAATACATGAGCGGGTAAAAAATGTATTGAAATCACACAGGGCTCATCAAAGATGTCTATATGTAAGTGAATGCAGCTTCCTGGGAACTCGATATTCGTAAAAGCCATAGTTCAAGATGATATTGAGGCCTAAGATCTTGAATTGTTTTTCTGATGTATCATTCATTCCCTACCTCATATCCTTTCTACCTTCATAACATCTGTGGATTGGCACCCGGTAAAGTCTTAATACACACTCAGCTGCTCACTCTATCATCTGTCTGTATCTCCATCTATCCATTCATCCATCCGTCCATCTATTCATCTGTCTTTCCATTTATCCATCTCTCTATCCCTTTCTATCTCTTGTATATGTCTCCCCTCCCACATGGTCTCCACTGTCCATCTCTTCACACCTGCTCTATGGCAGGAGCTCTCTGCTTGGTCTTCCAGCATCAGGCCTTCCCCCTCTAGTACACTCCACATTGAGCTGCCAAAGCATTTCAAAGTTTAGGTCCATCAGTGTCATCCTTCTGCTCAGAAGGAAGAAAGGGAGGGAGGAAGGAGGGAGGAAGGAGGGAAGAAGCCAGCATTCATGGGCTCCCTGTGACCTCCAGGGTCAAATATAAAATTGTGTTTAGCTTGGAAAGCCCTTCATGCCCTGTCCCCATTCTGACTTCCCAATCCTCTTACACTACTCTCCTGCATGGGCTCCACTAGCCTTCTTACTGTTCCTCTGTCTGTTTGCACTGACTGTGCCCCTGGCCTAGAATGTTCTCTCTCCTCATCTCTACCTCCTGCTTCCTCCAGGATTCAGCCCAAACCTCCCCCGCTCTGTCCTGAGCTTTACCTTGTGTGTTTCATAGGGACCCAGATGTTGGCCCCCATTAGGATATGAGCTCTTCGAAGGCAGGGCCTGGGATTTGGCCTTTTTTTAATAGCCCTGGGTGTGGCACATGGTAGCCACTTAATAAATCCATGATGGCTGACTTACAGGGCCACACACTGGCCCTTCATCTGTGGCAGGAAGATATCTACCCTGGAATCCCCCAACTCACAGAGAGAATGGAAGAAATGGAAGCTTCCCGAAGGCCTTCCCCTCAGGCCTCCAGGGCTGTGGTGTTTTCCTCTGTCTGTTTTTTTTTTACTTACCTGGGCATAAGGCCTCATTTCTCCCAGAGGTTGGGAGCCCCATGAAAACAAGGACCACAACTTATCTGAACTGTTTCTTGCCCAAAACCAAGCATAAGGGTAGGCCATTGTTTGCTGAATTGGTTTGATTTCCTGGAGCTTGGCTGATCCTCCCCCAGGGCACAGTCCAGCCTCAGTGGACCTTGCAGTCAACTTGCCAACCCTCCCCCTTTGACCATGGGGCAGCCCTTCTTCACTGCCTGTCACATGTTACCTCGATGCCCTCCTTATGACTAAACTTGTGTATAAAATTGTTGGTGTTGATATTGTCCATTTCCTATTTCTGTATGCTGGTCTTGTAGGCTGGCCTCTTCCCGATTGTCAAGGACCCTTCCTGCTTTATTTCCCTCCAGACACAGAACTTACCTGTAGGGAAAGGAGAGAAACCGGATTCCATCAGCTGAGCTGCCCACTATCCTTAGAGGACTCTATCCTGAGACCACACCCCAGTGATGTTCACAACCCACCTGAACTTAATCATTAGTGATTACTCCAACTCAGTCTCCTCTTCCTTGTGATTCTGAACTCCTGACTATCATTATTCAAACCCCATTCTCTGTCCCCTACCCTCCGGACTTACTTATCCTACATCTTTTCCTTTCTATCTTTTGACTCTCACTGAGACTTGGTACAGCCTCCCTGGCCTCCATTTCCAGGTTCCCCTGTCACTCATTCTCCTTGGCTCCCTGGTCATCACACTTCCAGGGTCCCACTCTCCCAGCATCCCTCAGTCACCTCTCCTCCTTTGAGGTTCACTCAGTCGGTACTGACCACTCAGTCACTACAGCCCTCCAGGACTCTCCCTTTCTTTCCTCTATAATCCAGTGCCTGGCTCAGGGCCTCTCTCCTCCCCAACCCCTGCCCTCATCCTAGGGAACTTCAGCCTACATATCCATGCCCCCTCAAAACACCCGTCTCCCAGTTCTTCACCTTGCTCATTGCCTATGGCCTCCTCCTCTACCACACCCCAGCTACCCAGACATGTGCCATACTCTGGATCTACAGCCTAATCCATCTTGACCTCTTGGGTGAATCAGTTCAGCTCTGGCCCCCTGCTCCTTTGTCCTGACTTTCCCTGCCAATCCCCAGCCCTGGACCACTGCCTCCATCTGCTGACTGCTCTCCTCTTCGCATGCTCCTGAATGAAGCCGGAGAAAATCACACAACTGCTGACTGAGTGCACGACACGTTTGTGTTAAGTCATGTCCGCTGGCCCTCGCTGTGGCAAGGGCCTCTTATAGCTCCCTCCCTGACACCCAGTCACTAGCCAGCTCTTCCAGACCTTTGTGTCCTCCCTCCCTCCCCCATTCAGCTGAGAACCTTGGCTTCTACTTCCCCCTCTCTCCCATCAAGCAGCCACATAGATGCCTGCTGCCGCTGTCTCCACCTTCACCCATGTCTCTGCTGATCCATCGTCCAAAAGCCTCAGCTTATCTGTGCAGCCTCTTGTTCCATGCTTCTCCTTGCTTTTGTGGCTTCTCTGTTCCATCGTCTCACTCTCATCTGAACAGTCTGGCTTCCGACCCCATCATTCATCTGAAAATGCTGTCTCCAGTATCCAGGATCCCTTAATCGTCAGACCTAATGGCCTCTTCTCCCTCCTCATCCTTCTTGGCCTCTCTGTGGTGTCAGACACTGTCAGTTGCCCCTTCTCCTTGGCTCTGTCTTCTCTAGGTTTTCACAAGGCTTCTCTGTCCCGGTTTTCTCTCTCCCTGTCTCACCTCTCCTCAGTCTCCTTTGCTGAATCTTTAGCCAGGTCATGCCCGGTGACTGGGTGGCTCTCGGGACCCTGTCTCGGGCGCTCTTCTCTCTCTGCTTTTATACTTGGTGATCTCACCGGTTCCTATGGTTTTCATTAAAATCTCCATGCTCATGAGTCTCAGAGGTACTTAGGCTGCAGCCTCTCTGCTGACTTCCAGCTGGCATCTCCAGCTGCCTGTCAGACAGATCTCATCCGATCTCAAACCTTCAGAAGTCCCCTAGTGTAGTCCAGGCACCGTCTTCTTCCCACTAACCCGGGCTTGGAACCTGGGGTTTCCTCACTCATCCCCTGCTCTCTAACCAGTCAGCTGCCAAGTACTGTCGGTTTTGCCTCCGTAGCATCTCTGTCATGGACCCCCTTTTCTCTTCTGACAATGCTGCCACCCTCCAGGGCAGGCCCTTATCACCTCTCCCTGCCTCAAGTCCCTCCAGACCATCCTCCACGTCACTAATGTGATGGTACAGTATATAGAGTGTTGGACCTGGAGTCAGGAAGACCTAACTTAGACATTTACTGTGTGACCTTGGCCAAGTCACGTTGCCTCTGCCTGCCTCAGTTTCCTCATCTGTAAAATGGGGCTAATATTAATACCTACCTCCCAGGGTTGTTGTGAGGACCAAGTGAGAAAATACTTGTAATGGATTTAGGACAGTGCCTGGAGAGTACTATATAAATATTAGTTTTCATCATCATCATTATTCCTCTAGTGAAGGTCTAAAAATAATCACCACTGTCCCCCCATTTGATAAACTCCAGCGGCTCCCTGTCTCCTCTGGGACAAATATAAAATGTCCTATTTGATCTTCCTCCTCCTCCCCCCAGACTCTGGGACCCTGGGGCCCTGGGACATTGACTTTCTTGCTGCTGTTCCTCCTGCCCTCTGGGAGCCGTCACTGGCTGCCCTGAGCACCGACTGCTCTCCCTCCTCATCTCCTCATGGCTTCCTTGGAGTCCCAGAAAAAATCCCCCCTGGCAGGAAGCCTGGCCCCTCCTCCTGGATGCTAGCACCCTCCCTCCGGCGATCATCCTTAGATTTTCCCAGCGTATCTAGCGCCCGCGGTTGTCTGCCTGTTGGCTCCCCTCTCTCATTGCACCGTGAGCTTTCTTGTGAGCTGCCATTTGCCTTTCTTTGTGTCCCTAGCACCTGCCACCGTGCCTGGCATGCAGTAGGGGCTTAATAAATGTTTATTGACCGACTAACTGGTTTACACTGTAAAGGGTTAAGTTTGTTTCAATTATATGTAATGTCTTTTCCTCATAATATTAGTCTTATTTTTTTTTTACTGCTTCTGAATCTTAGCTCAGACAAGTCAATGGGTTGACTTTCGCTGACTCAGAAATTGCTTCCACACTAATAACAAATCTTTCCATTCCGTTAAAATATAAATTCTTCTATCCTTCATAATGCCATTTGTTGCTTGGCATGTTCAGTGCCTGCCATTGCTTTTCTCAAAGGCATGAGGTTTCTGTGTGATTTCAGGTCTTTGGCCTCCCTTATTTCCTCCTCCTAAACCATGCTTCCCCCTTGTCTTTATCCCCTTCTTCATCTTTTCCCAACTTTGTACTGAAGTCATCAAATATGGGAGTAAATGTTGATTTGATTTGGAGGCTATTTTTAGAATTCTTTTTGTAATTTCTCTACCATTTCATCCTCAGCCACCAACATTGGCGCATCGGCCAAAATCATTTTCATGGCGTCTTTTTGCATGGGTATTAGGATAGGGGCTGGAGCTGGATTTCACTGGATGATGAAACTCTCTCAGTGCGGGTTGGCACCTTCTCTGCACCTTCTGCTCATGGAGAGTAGCCAGGGCACTAAAAGGTGAGGTGGCTTGTCCAAGGTCACATGGCCAGGACCTGGGGCTCCCCAGCCCAAGGCCAGATCCCCTTCCATTATGACACACTGCCCTAATGTTAACCTTTTGGCAAAGACTTCTTGGAGGTTGTGTGTAAGGGCAAGATCCAAGAAGGGAGGAAATGCCTCTCCGTGAAGGGGGGGATATTCATGCTCTCTCTTCTCTTATCAGATTTCCTGCTAGCCAAGCATTGGGCAGATTATTGAATCCTATTAAAATGATGGAATGAGATAATATTTGGAAAATACCTTGTAAACCTTAAAGTGCTGTATAAATGCCTGGCTGTTATTATGTTACTGCAAAATGTGATGAGCAAATATCTCAGGAAATATTGCCTTCAGTGTACAATAAAGCTTGGTCCACCACTGCTCTCTGCTTCTCCATGGACTACCCAGAAGTCATTCTCTCCTTTCCCTGAATCTCTTTTCTTTCTTCTGGTTTCATTTGTAGCAAGGATATCATAATAGGACACAACTCTCACAGCACTGTGTCCACTCATTGTTCTTTGGAAAAGGATCTCAGGGCCAACAGTCAAATGAACATTTCTATTTTTAGTACTCTGTCTCCTTGCCCCCTTCTCCGCCACCAAGAATGTAGAAGAAAGCTGCATAGTGTCAATTTTGGATTTCCATGGCCAAAAAATTCATCACCAAGTGGTAACATACCCCCCTCCATAGTTAGCTAGGCTGGTCTTCCAGAACAAACTGCCAGTTGTCCAGGCTATCATCAAAGCCTCTTTTGCAGCCTGGTCAAACCTGCCAGAACTTCATTTTCAGCCTCCCATACAGAAATCGGCATAGGCTCCTGCAGATTCACATAGGTGGGAAGAGAAACCTATGTCCAGAAAATTTACTGCCCAAGGTGAGGAAGGCTTTGGGGACACTTGTTGCCACATCATCAGCTCTTGGGTTAATTTTGCCAGTCTGTAGACTGCCTTGCTGCCTCACAGCTGCTGAGCCCTTATTAGCCAAGCCCCTTCAATGGACCATGGGCAAATGGTCAGCTGTGTGCTTCCCGCAGTCTACAGCTTTGGGCTGAGCTTTTCTGAAGCTGGGAATGAAACACATTAACCCTTTCTTTTGCCTTTTCAACCTATCACCTCCCAGCAGCCAGTGGAGGGCCTTGCAAATTCCCCTGAGGTTTAGACTGAATAATGCAGCAGGTGAGCCAAAGTTGGGCGGTGCCCAGGCAGATAGCCTGCCTGCAGTCCCTAGTCTCACTATCCCTCTGACTTCCTCCTGTCTTTTTGCAGATCTTCTACCAAACTTATTCCACACACTTGAGGTCCCCATTGTAGTATCAGCTGCTTCCCTTTATAGGCAGACTAGCCTGATACTTCTTTTAAAATTCTTGAAATTTGTCTTTTTATCATTTTGAACATGACAAACACCAATAAACATTAGCATTTCTCTACAGTGAAGAACAGAAGAAGCGCCGATCTTCCCTGGGTCACAATGTTTTTGGCTCTTTCAGAATTACTGGGGCACTACCCACGCTGCTCAGCTCGTGTCCCTTTCTGGATGCCTTTCTGCTCCCTTTGGTTTATTTTTTAATGAGCCATTGATGATCTTATTTCTCTCCTTTTTAAAAGTATCACTCTTACTACCTCTTATTCCCTGCCACAATTCTCCCCTGACCCAATTAAAAAAATAAAGGGCTGCCTTTGTAACAAGTACATATAATCACCCTGAGCAAGCATAATCCTTGACCAGCACCTCAGGTCCCACCATGACAATCGATATTGCGCCAACTGTTGTCATTGTTGCTAAGTCCTGTATGTGTTCTGGAAGTGACCTCCCTGATCTTGATGATATCCCTAGGACCCTTATCTAAGGCATAGATTAACTGGGACCACTTACTTAGACCTTCCAGGAGGCTTTTCATCGCCCTGGGGCTTCTGTTCTTTTGATCTTTCCAAGGTGGGCTGGGACTGGCAGCCACCAAGCACCAAGCATCGAGCACCAAGCCTTGTTGTAAAGATGGGCTTGGGGGCTCCTGAACACTTTAGATTCATAGAAAGTGATGTTCATTTTCTCAGGTGCCTCCTTCTTCCCTGCACAATGCTGATCCTGGCTCATTGCTTTCCCAAGTGGAGATCTGTGGATAGATTTGTGGGCTTTCTCCCTCTCTACAAAAAGGGAGGTCAGAAAGCACTGAGTAAATCACCCTCCATCTCTGGACTTTGGTTTTCCCCACCTGTGGTTCTCTCATTCTCTCCCTACTAGCTCTCAGACATGATAATCCTGTGACTTGTGTTCATTCTAGAAGAATGTCGAACTTACGTTCATGCCTGGAAAAGTCATCTCTGTTCCTAAGCCAAAAATGCTTTCCTGCAGAGCTTGGGAGGGTGGGTAGGCAGAGGCTGTGCCAGTCAGCGCCCTGCCTAAACTTTGTGTTTTCAGGATGGATGGATTTGGGATCATAGTTTTCTCTTTCAAATGCACTTGAGATGGCAAACTAAACATTGTGGGAGCTTGGAGTCTCTTACCTGCTTGAACTAGAGCCGGTGATTCCAGATTACTTAGGTGTAAATGCTTAACCGTGAACACAAGATAAGTGGGTTGGCCATTCTTCTGAAGTGCTCAGCCAGCTGAGGAGGCCTCCCTGCATTTACTTTCCCGGAAAATGCTTTGTCATATCCCATTTTATTGATTTCATTGTAAAATCTGTGGCAAAGATCATTTATATTGGAAGATCATCTTTTTCTTAAAGCACCCTTTCCTATGAAATGGAAAGCTTAGTGGACATTTACATTGTACTTTGTAGCTGTTATGTCCAGTTCAAAGCGTTTATTAAGCACTTGCTGTATGTAAGCTCCTGCTGGGGATGTGGACAGAAAACCAAAACTGTCCTCTCCTCAGGTGAGGGCAGAGCAAGTACTGTTACCAACTCCTTTTGTCGGAGAAGGGAGAGGAGGTTCAGAGGAGGGTAAGTCCCAGTAGCAGTCATCCAGCTAGTGAGTGTCCGAACCAGGTTTGCAGTCAGGCCATCCTGCCCAAGTTCACCCTGCCCCTCCCAGGAAGCATGTGGAATCTTCTCAGCAGTATTCATTGTCATTTCCCTTGGAAGCTGCAAGTTTCATAAGTTAACCCCATATCATCTTTACAACAACTAGTTGATTTAAGACTGGGAGAAGCTATGGTTTGCAGATGAGTGAACAGGCCAAGTCTAGGGGATTCTAAATCAAGTCTCTTTTGGGGCTGGAGATCAAGTCCTGTTTTCTTTCCCATCTCATAGTATTTGTTCCTTTAGCAACATAGATTTGGGCCCATCGTCATACCAGCTACATGTGTGCAGTAAAGGTCTGGTGTTGCTTTGCCAGCTTGCCAACTGAAGGCCAGTCTGGCTCAGTGCCCAGGATCATGGCCCTGATGTAGCTGCCTCCCGATGTCATGGGAACTTGTGAAGACTGTTTACTGAGGCCTGTGTTTTGTGGGAAGTGACCCATACTTAGGAAATCATGGGTTGTGATGGATGAATGAAAGGGGCTTATTAAGCTCTCACTGTGTGCTGGGTGTTGTGCAGTACACAGGGGCAGGACTAAAAAGCCATTTTCATGCTTAGCACAGTGCCTGCCCTTGGTGTAGGCTCTTAATAAATGCTTTTAGATTGGTTTGTTGGCAAGCTGAAGGGGTTCAGCCTGAAGAACAGGAGAGTTAGAGGGATGGATGAGAGCGGCCCCAGTACTGGAAGGGCCAGTGTGTGGGGACGAGGAATTAGCACTGTGGTACTTGACCCAAAGGGCAGAAGATGCAGAAAGTAGACTGAGGTTTGGTAAAAATAAGACTTTCAATAATTCGAGCTACCCATCCACAAATGGGGCAGGCTGCCTCAGCCATGATTGCTCAGCTTCTCTTGGCAGCTCATGATTTCCTCAGTGTTGTCGCTGCAGCTCGTCTGAGAGATGAGCTCTGTGTGATGTCTTGTATCCAGGTTGGGAGCCTCACTGCTCTCTTCCCTGTATTGGGCGTCGTCCCCTCTCCATGTTGTCTACCTCTGCCTTTTTAGTTTGAAGGACGTTCTCCTTCTGGCTGAGAATGAATCAGAGTGAGAGTATGGTGATTCAGTCCCCCTCTGTCGCCCAGTGTCCTGTGGTTGGGCAAACTCAGCAGTCCCTTTGAAATTCATCAAGATTTCTCCCAAACCTCCTTTTTCTCCTCACCCACTTTTTTCCGTTTGCTCAAAAAAGACAGGCTCAAGCCCCCAACCATTGAAGGATCTCTTCCTCTCTTACCTTTCTCTCCAGTGTGCGGCCTCAGTCTCTTCTTTTTGCCTTCTCTCTGTATGTGTGCCTTGGGCTCAGGGCACTGTGGGTCTTGATCAACACATGAAAAAGATGCTAAATGTTCAGTGATAGTAAATAAGTGGGTGTCATATTTTAAATTACTATGACTTATTTCTGAATTTCAGTACTTTTTCTTCTTCTCTGTCTTAAAAACTGGCTTATCCCAGGATTAAATATTGCTGCCACAGCTTGGGAGAAAACCAGATGCCTCCTGGGTTACCTGTGTTCCAGATTAGACTAACAAACCTAATTAGTTGATCCCTTGGGGTAAAAAGGCAGAATTCACTTTGCCAAGTACATATCTTCTCAGACCCTCAAGATTAAACTTGGTGTAATGGTAATGGGAATTTGAAGATCTTCCTTGCCCCTTGTATTGGCAAGCTAACAGGTTCTTAGCACTTAGTTCAAGTTCAAATATTAAGACCCAGAACTTGTGAATCCCACAGTGGGATGGACTTGTTGATGTGACAGGAAGGGGCAGAACAGGGAGGAGTTAATACTATATTATATAAAGAAAAGCTCAAGCTGAGAGAGGCCAGAACTTCTGGGAGCACGCATCTGGAGTCTGGGCTGCTACTGCTGGAGAGAGAGAAGTGGAAACTGAAATGAGAACTGAGAAGAGAAATGAGAACTGAGGACTGAGTTGAGAATTGAGAAGAGAGAACTGGGAGGAGGCATGACTGTGGTGTTGGTACTTTGTCTGTCTGTTTTGACATTACTTTGTCAGATTCATCTGCTAATAGAGGATGGTGCTGTTGTTACAGAAGCCCTGGGGCCTTGCTGCTGCTTCAGAAGCCCTGAAAGAGGATTTCCTTTTTGTATATTTACAGAAATCCTAGAGGATGGTCTTGCTGACAATTTCAGAGATCCAGGGACTATACTGATGATTTGTGTTGGGGCAGCTAGGTGGCACAGTAAATAGAGCACCGGCCCTGGAGTCAGGAGAACCTGAGTTCAAATCCAGCATCAGATGCTTGACACATTTACTAGCCGTGTGACTTTGGGCAAGTCACTTTATCCCAATTGCCCTCCAAAAAAGCAAAAAAGAAAAAGTGAATTGATGAGGATACCAGCAATATACATGAATATTATCATGGCTTTGTTAAACCTTGTTTTCCCAGGAACAGAAATTGTGAAGGACTTGAGGTGGATTAGACACTGTGAGCTTCAGTATGGAACAGGAACTGGACAAGGAGCTGGCAGGAGCTGGGACCATGGAAGGGAAACCATATAAGCAGAGAGCCAGCCTCAAGTCAAGATGAAAAGACCTCTCCTTGGGTATTTAATGCAGACTGAGAAGATCATGATTTACTAGGGGTGGAGAACTTTGACCTTTACCATTACATGTTTGAGTTAAGGACTTACTAATTAAAGATGATTGGAAACTAATCTCCAATAAAGAAGAAAGAAGACTTTTTGATTGAAGAGATTAAGACAATGTGACCTAGGGATGGAGAGCTTTTGACCTCTGTACTTTGTGTCAATTAAGGAGGCTTGCCTCCTTAAGAATGATTGTGCTACTGAATGAATGTTATCTTTTGCTTAAAAGTATGTGACCACTTTGGTGAAAACTATGTGGCCACTTTAGTGATAAGTTATTAAGCCATAACATTGTGAATACTGTATTTTAATTTCTGTAAATGTTTTGTCTTAGTTTCTTACTGAATAAATGGAGAGTTCTCTATACTGTATAATCAGAACCTTGAAATCTGTTCATAGTAGCAGACCTCTGGAAAGCTGCTTGTGCTTGGCTTTACACTTGGACAGAAACAGGATCTTGTTCTGATGCATGGCAGAGAAAACACAGTGGAGGTAACATGATTTTCAAGGCATATAAGGATCAATTTTCAGGATCTCTCAGGAAGGAAAAGATTCCCCCAAATCTGCTAGATCAAGGTATTATTAGCAAAAATAGGTGATAAAGGGGATTTCTGGGTTGCAGGACCAAAAGGTGGTGGGCAGGACATTTTCTCTGATACTCACGACCTGTCAAACCTCTCCAAATCAGAAATCATATGACAAAAATAAAGCAACTTCAGCTGTTTCCATGGTCTAGGACAGAGGTGTCAAACAAGTGGCCACCAAACTCCTGACTGGCCCAAACCAGATTAAAATGTGTTTAGGGAATGTTTAAGAAAATAAAATATAATACAACATGCATAATGTCAGTTTGTGGTTTTCTAAGCTGATATGAAGCCCACAGGATGGATCTGTTCTATTTGAAGTTGACACCACTGTCATAGTACACCTGGAATCCAAAAAAAGGTTAAAAAAACAACAGCCCAGGGATTACACCACATTCTTGCAGTCCAGCTCTACTCAGCATATGGGCTGGCAACAAAACCCAGTGCCACAACACCACACCCTTCTCCCCCCAACCTATTATCTGCTGAAGCTCACTGGCCCACCAGGCAGCAACATTCTGTGCTACAAGAGATCTCTGCAGAAAGAAGCTGGACAGGTGTCTGGCCTTGAAATAGAGCTCAGTGCTTCTCAGAGAGCATTGCCCTTAGTTATAAGAGCACAAGTGTGGCAGCCAAGAGGACTGCTAAGGCAGAGAACTGAGGAGCAGAGGGAACTGACAGGACATAAGCAGATGAGTAAACAGGAAAAACACCAACAGCCAGAAGGAAAACGGCTCCTGATCTAGTAAACAAGTTGGAACATCTATGAATAAATACTGAAAAATGAAGGAAAATGATGCAACACTTGGTGAGACAGAGAACCTTGTGTAGTATGAGGAGAACATGGAACCACAACATGCTATTCCTGCATGATTTTAAAGAGAAATGAGAATGATGGGAGCAGAACTTATGGCTGGCCTTCCCAGCAAAGATAATGGTCAGAATAGAGCCACTGGAATCTGCCATGGCCAGCTCCACCAAAGAAACAAGAGAGACAATAAATCAGGAAAGCAAATACTCAGATGTGAAGGACAACCCAGAAGAAGAGAAGAAGAAAAAAAATAACATTTTAAAAATAGGCTCACTATCCAAACAAAACATATTGATTTCAAAGACAGGATGCATAGAGATAACCTAAGGATCATAGGTCTTCCTGAAGAACATGGCAAGACAAAAAAACCTTAACATCATCATGGAGGAAATGATTCAAGAGAACTGCCCAGAATTTTTGAACTTGGAAAAAGAAATGACCAATTGAAAGAATTCATGGATTCCCTCCAGAAAACAAAACAAACCAAGACTTCACTAAGACACGTACATAGTGGTAAAATTTAAAAATCCAATTTGGAAATGAGTTCTGCAAGCAATCAGAAGAAAGACTTTTAAATACAAAAGTAAGGAAATTCCAATAACAAGACTTTTCTACACCCACCATACAATTCTGAATCACATGTTCTGAAGAGGAATGGAGCTCCAGATGCCACCCAAGGTGACCTATCCAGCAAATCTGAGCTTAGTCATAAACAAAAAAAGATGGATGTTCCATAATAAAAAGGCGCTGGAAACATTGTTAGAAAGAAAATCAGATCTGAAGAGATTATTTGCTTCTTGAACCACCCCCCCCCTTTCCAAGCTGCAGGGGTGGGGTGTGCATAAATGCAGCATCCAAGGACAGCAACAATAACAGAATGAGAGCAGAGAGACAAAAGTACACAAGGAGAGTGGAATGAAGGCTGAAGTCAGGTGTAGATAACAATGAAGAAACAAGCTTGGGGCATTATGGACAGAATCTGATGACACCCTGCCTATAGGTGAATCAGTATTATGTGTGGGGTTACATTACAGCATAGGAGGTATATGAAAGTGGGGGAGGGGAACAAGAGGGATAATGGGGAGTGTGATGTGCCTGGGTCAAATTGGGCCTAGAAATAAGGGGAAGGTGATCCTTGTAGACTCAGGAAGAAGAGAACCTACAGGGATGGCACAGTATGAACTCAGGGAGGAAAGTTGAGGAATATGGGGAAAGAAGGTAACCAGAGGGAAGGTATAAATCAGAGGTGGGTGGCATAATGAGGGTTATGGGAGGGTGGTCCCTACCCTTGGGTAGTGTCCTCTCTGTCACTTGTAGAACTTGTGTTTTGGTAGTGAAAATGTAGGACAAACTCTACAAGTCAGTGGCAAAAACTTCCTAGAGGGGAGAGCCCAGAACGGTCACCTTGGAAGTTTTGGTTGCATGAGGAATACAGAGAAGAGAGACTAGATACTTGTCAATGTCATGAACCAGAGAATGAGGATCTGGAGTAGACAGAGAGGATGGACAATGAAGAGAGTGTGAAAGACCCTCTCTGAAAAGGGACACAGAAAATGACATGTAAAAAACTAATGAACAAAACTAGTTGAGGGAAGAAGAGAAAGGGGCAATCTACTTGACAGAGAGGAAAAAAGGGGGAGTAAGAGATAACCAGATAAAAGCAGGAAGAGAAAAAAAGAACGAATAGACAAAACCTTGAAGGGAAAGGGTAGCAAATGGAAGGGGTGATAAGGATTATAGAGTCAGTGGGGATGAGGGCACCTTCTAGAAGAATAGGCTGAAGTACCTGAAGGAACATAGTCATGTGTTTACAACAGAAGAGGGAAAAAATGATAATATAAAAAAAAAATTAGAGCAAATGGAGGACTATATAAACCTGATTCTCATATACTTAAAAATGAATGGATGAAACAATCCAATAAAATAAAAAAGAGTGACAGTTTGGATAGGAAAACAAAAACCCTGCAATTTGTTGCCTACAAAAACATTTTTAAAAATAATGAAACAAAAACATTAAATTAAACTGAGATGGGAAAAAAATTACTATACATCAAGCAAATTAAAAAAACAACAAACAAACAAAAACCAGGAGTTTCAGTCATGCTGTCTGACAAAGCAAAAGCAAACATTAAAAAAATAAAAAGGGACAGACAAGGAAACAACATTGTGCTGAAAGGAACCATAGACAACAAACCAATATCAGTAACAAACTTACATGTTTCCAATTCCTTAGCATCAATATTTATGAAGAAAACATTAACAGCTATGAGAAGACACAGTAACACAATAGTGATAGAAGACTTCAGTATCTCTCTAGCAATTTTGGATAAATCTAACAAGAAGATAAGCAAGGGAAAATATAAAACTAGGCAAATTGCTGGAGAAACTGTTGGTTGGTGTTAAAAGATTTACGGTGTCTTCTAAAAGGGACTCTAAAGGAATATACAAATTCTGAGAACCACATGAAACTTTAACAAAAATTGACCACATGTTGTATCAGAGAGACATTGCAAATAAATGTAAAAATGTAGAAATAGTTAATACATCCTTTATAGACCATGTTACAATCAATAGTAATTGGTTCAGGGACCACAAACAAGAGGCAGAGTCCCAAATAGAGACTTAACAATGAAATCCTCAGTAATGAGTGGAGCAGAGAACAAATCATAGAAAATAATTACACGGAAGAAAATGATAATGGTGAACCAACACACTGAAATTTCTAGGAGGCAGATAAAGCATTCCTCAGGGGAAAAATCATATTCTTACAAATGTATATTAACCAAATAAAAGAGAAGATTAGTTAACTTAATATGCATTTGAAAATGTTAGAAAGTCAACAAATAAACCTGAAATGAGCGCAAAAATGAAAAATAGATAAGGAGAAACTAAATAAAACTAAAAATTTATTCTTTGAAAAGACTAATAAAGTTGACAAAGGTTTAGCAAATCTGTTTAAAAAGAGAGCAGAAAGTTAAGTCAATGAAATAGCATGTGAGTGAGATGAAATCCCAACAAAAACCAGAAAAAATAAAAGGAATAATCAAAATATGATACCTGTTTTCTTTTTGCTAACAAAACTGAAAACACAAAAAGGAATAGAAGAATATCTGTAAAAAATGTAAAATACTCAAAACTATCAGAAGAACAGATAAATGCCAAATAAAAGACCAATCTCAGGAAAGGAAATAGATCTAGCTATAAAAGAACGATCAAAAAACAAAACACAAACCAATAACCTGCTTGTCCTGAGGGATTTACAGGTGAATTCTAGCAATCTTTTTAAGAACAACATGTGCCCAAACTTCCAAGATTTTTCTCAAAAATTCAAAAAGAACACTACCAGAATCCTTTTATCTAATACCTAAACTGGGAAAATATAAAACACAGAAGAAAAATTGTAGAACAATATGATTAATGAATATTGATTGATTCAGACAGCTTAAACAAAATCCTGTCAATGAAAGAGTAATTTATTCAAGAAATCATTCATTATGACCACATGAGATTAATACCAGGAATACAGAGATGACAGCATTACGAAAAGTCAATAAAATTAATCATATTAAAAGCCAAAATATTTTAAACCGCATGATCATTTCAACAGAGGCATAAAAAGCCTTTGACAATAAATCACACTTTTGTGCTAGAAACCCTATGAAGTATAGGCATAGATGGATCATTTTAAATACAGTGAAAAATATCCATTAAAGATAAAAAAGCATCATCCACAATGAACCTTTTCCAATAAATAAAGGATGCCTCCTCTCTGTTATTTGATAGGAGTCTGAAAATGCTAGCAATAAGATAAGAAAAAGTAGAAAGATAAGTGAAGAATAGACAGAAACATCCCTATTTACTAAGGATATGATGCTATACCTGGAAAAACCTCAGGGAATCGGCACACTGATTGAGACAATCGCTTCAGCAGAGTTGTAGGCTACAAAATAAATCCTCAAAAAAAAAAAAACAGCATTTCAACATAACAATAACAAAACCCAAGAAGCAACAATAGCAAAATACTATTCCAAATAGTTACAAAATTCATAAAATATCTGGAGATCAACTTACCAAGGTTCACCAGAAATATGTACAGATACAGTGACAAACTTAAATAGCTGAAGGGATATTTGGTGTTCAGGACTGGCCAGTACCAATATAATATAATAAAAAATGATAATACTTCCAAAGTTAATTTCTGTTTTTATTGCTATGCCAATCAAATTACCAAAGGTTTTACTCTATAGAACTTGCTAAAATAAAGACAAATTTCACTTGGGACAGCAAAGGATCTAAAATGTCAAAGACTAAAAGAAATAGGGAGGAAAGAGGGATATCGCTTATAGATCTCAAACTATATTAGAAAGCCGCCACCGTCAAAACTGGCTGGTACTAGTTAGAAAATAGAGAAACAGATAAGTGGAACAAGGGAGAATCCTAAACAAAAGAACTCAATAACTCAGTGTTTGATAAAGTAGATAACATAAATTACCTAGGAAAAGCAATCTTTATTTAATAAAAACTGCTGGGGAAACTGGAAAGCAGTCTGGCAAAAATTAGACTAGTCTAACATATCACTCTTCCTTCCACAGTATCTCCTGCTGACAGCTGAGAGAGGTATATAATCTGCTTCTCTTCTTTTTTTAATAGTATGACCTTAATATTAAATATCATACTATTTAAAATATTAGGTCATATACCTCCTGCAGCTATAAGCAGGAAATATATATTCTAAAATACATTTATTTCATTATTTCCTAATTATATGTAAAAATTTAACATTTATTTTAAAAGTTCTGAATTCTGAATTTTCTCCTTGCTTTCTTCTCCTCCCCTGTCCCTTGAGAATACAAGCAACATATCTATAATGCATGTAAAATCATGCAAAGCATATTTCCATTTTACCTATGTTCCAAAAGAAAACACAAAGAGATCCACAAAACAAGAAAAATAAAGTTGTTTTGTTTTATAAAGGATGCTTTAATCTGCACTTAAATTTTATCAGTTCTCTCTCTGGAGGTGAATAGCATTTTTCATCATGGGTCATTTGGAATTGTCTGAGATCATTGTCTTGATCAGAGTAGCTAAGTCTTTTGCATTGATCATAGGAGACATATTCTTAACCAAATAAGAGAAAGAAGCAATTGTAAAATATAAAATAGATAACTCTGATTATTTAAAATAGATAGCTTTGTTTACTTGAAACTGAAAAGCTTCTGCACAGACAAAATTATTGCACCTACGATAAAGGGAAATGGTCAAATATGAAAATCCTTGTATTAGAATTTTCTAATAAGGGTTTTAGTATCCAAAATACATAAAAAAATTTATATACCTACATACAAATATATATATATGTATCTATAACTAATTCCCCAGTAGATCAGTTGTTAAAAGATATGAACAAACAGTTCTCAAAAGAAGAATTTAAAAGTATTCACAACCACATGAAATAACTATAAGAGGAATGCAAATAAAAATAACCCTGAGGTTTTACCCCACACCCTGAAAATGAGCAAAGATGGAAAAAATTATAATAGTTAATGTTGGAAGGGTTGTTAAGCAACAGGCCCACTAATCCATTTTTTTGGTGGAGCTGTGAATTAGTACAACCATTCTGGAGAGCTTTTTGGAATTATGCAAATTACATGACTAAAATGTCTATACCCTTTGAACCAGAAAGTATATTACTGGGCCAATACCCCAAGGAAGACATCAATAACAAAAAGTCCGTATATTACACCGAAATATTTTCATGATAGCAAAGAATTGGAAAGAAAGTAGATGCCCCTGGATTGAGGAATGGCTAATAACATTGTAGCACAAGAAGTTTGTGGAATATTATTGTGCTGTAAGACATGATGAATATAGAGAAGCATGGAGAGATCTGTGTGATCTGATGCGGGATGAAGTAAGCAAAACCAAGAGAAATCTGTATCCAGTAACTACCACAATGTAAATGGAAAGAATGACGCTCCAAAAAACCCAAAAGTTAACAGAACAGAATGATCAAGATTATGCAGGACTCGAGTGAAGAGACAACCCACCTCTCCAGTTCACCCCTTCAAGGGTTGGAGGTAACCCACAAGGGTTACACATGGCATGTATTTTTAAATTTTGTTCAATGTGTGGATTTCATTTTTAAGAAAAAGTACTTTTTGTTATGTGGGATGACTTTGGGAGGAATACTGGGGATAATTCGGATGGTATAAAAAAAACCAGAAAACATCAATGAAAACTTACTTTAAAAAAGAATTCATGATGGAGATGATGTCAGCCACTACCCACCCCCATCCCCACTTTTTCATCTCTGTAAAATCCTCATGAGAAAGGTCTCCTATTGGAGTAACAGTATTGTGGGTACCCTACCATGATGCTGCAATAGCTCCAGAATCTCCTGGGTGTGGGCATCCCCTCCACTGGTATCACTTATAACTTTCTCATTCTGTGGGATTCTTCTTAGTGGGCTTCCATGAATCTCCCATTGGAGAGCCATCCAACACATAGGACCCTTCCTCTGATTTTCTTCATAGTCCGTGAATACAAGAACAATGCTCAAGCTACCAATTATCCTTTGCTCTCCCCATCTCTAATGTGTTCCATACCCCTAATCAAAAGGTACTAAAAATCCATGGTGGTATTGTAGAAAGCATGAAGGAGGAACATAGACCCTTCTCATGGTCTTGGACTATCGTTTTGTTCTGTTTGGTTCAGAAACACAGAATGTCATCATTGGCATGGGCCTTGGAGATCATTGTCATGTTCAGATCCTGAAGCATTACAAGCCCCACAGCTAGTGAAAGGCAGAGCCAAGATTCAAACCTGCATCATCTTACTCCCTGTGTGGTGTTCTTTCCACTTTACTAAGCAGTGATCAGATGGTTGTATTTGTAAAGACTGACCAAGCCAATAGGAAATCTTGCTGAGGCGGTATCATTGACTATAAATTTATCAATGGACCAAACTTAAGGAAGTGATGTTCCATGGCTATGGGTAGTGGTGCCTTGATACAGGAATGCCATTCTGTGCCTGGAAGATCACAAGAAAGGAGGTCCTTCCATCTTCTGGATGAGATCATGACAGGTGCCGTCAGGGCCCAGGGTAGAAATGAGCTGAGACTCAGGAAGTTTAGAGAAAGTTTTCCACTAGAAACATCTTTTTCCAGCATTATTCTCTTTGGAGTGTCTCTTTTTTGTGAGGTTCTGGAAGGTTTGAGAATGCCAAGCTGGGCTCTGAGCATCTGAGCCCATTTCGGTGCATCAAGCTCAGACGTGAGGAGGGTGTCACTGTCACAAAGGACAAAGACGTGACAGGAGTCAGGCACCATTTTGTCGTCTTGTGATGTTTACTGTTTTACTTGACTCTCCTGCTGACCCTGTGAACTCATGTTGGACCCAACATGGTATTTCAGTTAACCTCTTGGGTCTGGAAATGTAGCCATTTTCCCCAAGAGAGCGTTCCCCCATGGCCTCTTACTTCCCCTTAACTAACAGTACCAATTGCTCTCGTCCCCAAAGGAAGCAGGGGTCTGGCAATCAGGACAGGTCAGCATGCTTCCACTTTGCATCCAGGAGGCACAGGAACAGAGTAGCAGCAGAAGCATGGGTGTGTAATGCTCATGCTTTCAGGCTTCCTTGGGTTAAGGCAGCCTGAGGTGAGCTCAGGCCTGGCAGGGGTAAGCAGACAGGGTCCTGGCATGTAGAGCTGGAGGCTCCCAGTCCAACCAGGTCATTTTGTGGATTGGAAAGTCAAGTCCTAAAGTGGGGAAGTGGCTTGTACAAAGTCACCAGTGTAATAAGTAGCAGAGGTATGATTTGAACCCAGACCTTCTGATTCACAATTCAGTGCTCTTCCAAGCACACTGCCCTCCCACTCAGGTATGGAACATCATGAAGCTTGAGTGAAATGTTACCAGCTTATTGGCTAAAAATTCTTAGCAAGAGTCCACTAAGTTTCATTAAAACCAATGGTAAGCACATGGTGTTCTGCTTTTTTCTTCTCCTTTGTCAAGAAATTTAAACATTTAAATAAAATTTTATGAAATGAAAGCTATTTCCAGAGAGTAAAAAGCCAACTTAGTGATTTCTTGAATTCTTTCAGGATGAGAGAGACCAAGAAAAAGACGAGGAGCTGGACCTGAAGAGAAGTTTTTCATATAAAGACTTGGTCTGTGATAGCGATCCTGAATACAGGTACAGAGGCTGCGGCAGGCCCAGGGCCCTGGCTCAGGAGGCAGTGGCAGGCCCAGGGCCCTGGCTCAGGAGGCGGTGGCAGGCCCAGGGCCCCGGCTCAGGCTGTGCTCTGTAGCTTCCGAGCTCCTGGGGGATCTCACTGTGCCTTCCACACTGGCTGACAGACTCCACATGAGTGAGCTCACATTGTAGGGAGCTGGGTGTGGGGCCGCCCTGCAAACCTTTACTTGCAGAACTTCATTCAGTGATGAAAATGTTCACTAGTTAAGGATCAGTTTGCATAATTTTAGTCCAGGAGAAAAATGTGTTTTCTAAAAGGAAAGTCAGTTCTCTTTTTCCACCTCTGAACTTCAGGAATGTGTTTGTTGCATGTTGATCATTTCAGTCGTGTCTGACTCTTTTTGTGACCAAGATGCTGGAGCAGTTTGCCATTTCCTTCTCCAGCTCATTTGACAAGATGAGGAAACTGAGGCAAATAGTTAAATAACTTGCCCATGGTCACACAGCTAGTAAGTGTCTGAGGCAGGATTTGAACTTGTGTCTTCCTGCCACCAGACCCAGCTCTCCACCCACTGCCTGGTTGGCTTCTTCCAGTGTGGTCTCAGGTCACGTAAGCTCTTTTTGATTCTTCATATCACACAGCTGACTCTCAGTTCGCTCCCAAGTAGTTTTCAAACCAACTGCTACCTAAGCATGTTCCCTCCCCACCCCTGACCTCGTCCTCGGGAAGCTTTTGTACCCAAGTATAAAGCTTTATATTGATCCTTACTGACTTTCTAGCTCATTAGCTTTGACCCAGTATCTAGCCTGTCAAGGTCCTTTGGGATCCTGGTTCTGTCATCTAGTGTTAGTTCTCCCTCCTATTTGGGGTCATCTGCAAATCTGACAAGCCTGCCATCTATGCCTTTGAGAGGCATTGATAACGATGTGAAGCAGCCCAGGGTCCAGCGCAGATCCCTGGGGCACCCCACTAGAGACCTCCTGCCAGCTTGTGTTGGCCTCTTAGCGGCCACTCTCAGTCCAGCCATTCGCCCAGATCTGGTTCTGTCTAACTGTGTTGCAATCCCAGGCACATCACTCCTTTTTTTTCCTACAAGAATTGTATGAAGCATTTTATCAGGTGCTTTGCTAGAATCTCAGTAAACTGTATCCACCATGTTTCCCTGATGTTCTTATATTAGAAGCTGATGTTGGTGCGGCTGTGCTGGCTCTTGGGAATCGCCCTTTCCAAAGTTCAGCCGTGGCTGCAGTGCGAAGGCCAGCAGATCTGCTGTGTGGGCATTACCAGCAGCGTCTCTAAGTGGTGCCTTCCAGCTGACCCAGCGTAGCCGTCCGGGCCCCCGCCAGCCTTCTCACCAGCCTCTGCTCTCTGGGCTGCACAGCTTTCAGAGGCAAAACTGCTGCCAGTTTCTCTCAGCCCATTCCTGGCAGCTGACGTTGCCCTTTGTTGTAACGGGTCTCCGAGGGAGTGGACGGGAAAGCATTTCTTGGAGGCTCTCACTGTGCCGAGGGCCCTGCCCCTCTGCCTTTAAGTCACTTGGAAGGATCTTGTGGAGCTTCATAAGCCAGTCAGTCCATGGCCCCTGTTGCTGATGAAGTTTGACCCCACTGCTCTGCCACATTTGTGCAGACACACCAGCTAGACCCAGGAAGGGCTCCTTGGGTAACACACTTGTGACACATTAGTAAATTTTAGTGACCTATAATGATGTCTTGTAGCTGCAGAGTGTAGCCTTACGAAGTTACATCTTGCCATTATTTAATTAGGTGTTTTGTACATCTTTTTTTAATCATTTCTTTCCAGTTATGGAACATTTGTTTTTTCTCCCTCCCACCCATGGTGGGGAGGGGGGAATAATACAAAACTCTTGTAGCAAATACGCATAATCAAGCCAGATAAACTCCTACAGTGGCCATGGGCAGGGTGGGGGGGGCACCATTCTTTATCATTGGCCCTCTGGAATTGTTCATCTTTCACAGTGATGATGGGGCTGCACACTGTGCCCTCTGCATCAGCTCGTACCAATCTTCCCAGGCTTTTCTTACAGCCCAGCAGCAGCATTTCCTCACGCCTAGACCGTGATGTGCTCATCCATTCCCTAGTTCACCTCTACAGAAAGAGCCCCCATCCATGTTTCTGTGCTGGTCCCCCCTCCATGTTCAAGAGCTCTGGCCGTAATCTGCTGGCTTTGCTCCTCTCACACTGTCTTCTGTCACCAAACCCTCCTGCTCCGCGCCAGGGCCTTCCATCCCTCAGCCTCTTGGCTCTCTCCCAGGCCATCACCCCTGAACTAGCGACTCTCTCCTCTTTTCCATCTGGAGCCCTCCATGAACCATCTCACCTCTATACTCTCCTCTTCTCTTGGGCCCCTGGCAGGTAGATGCTATTATTATTCCCATTTTACAGATGAGGAAACAGAGGCCAACAGTAGTTAAGTGACTTGCCCAGGGTCATACAGCTAGTTAGTGTCCAGGGCTGGATTTGCAGAGCTTCCTGACTCCAGGCCCAGTGCTCTATCCACCATGTCATTCCCCTTCCCCCCCAGACTCAACCGCAGTTTCCTCTTCTTTAAAAGTTGGATCCACATTTCATAGGACATCTGTGAGGAAGAAGATTTGTCAGCCTGAGGAGCTGCAGGAATGGTGGCTGTTGTGGGCTGATTCTGGGCCAGTTCCAGGTCCTACTGCCAGGAACCTGAGCCTCCTTTGCCATGTGGCTCCACATCATGGGGCACATGTGACCTGAGCAGCCTTGTCAACATGACATCTTTTAGTGATGGCCTCGGTGATTGAGGAGAGGACTCAAGGGGCCCAGGCACACTGGAGGCAAAGCCTTGGGAGTGGGCGGAGGAGGGTGGGCAGCCTCAGCTGTCCAGTGGGGCTGGGTGATGGGTTCAGAGAGGGTCCTAGGTATTCAGCCAGCAGCTTCCAGGGGCTGCTGTGCAGCGTTAATTAGTGCCTGACTCGCTGTAGAGAGCCCCAGGGACTCCTAAAGGGGAGCAGCAGGAGAGTCCAGCTGACAGGGCTGTTGGCAGAGCTGACCCTCACATCCAGATAGTTTTCTGTTACTGTTGGTGTCCGTAAGTCCTCCAGCCCTTGGCTCAGAGCATCAGGAATGGTTTCAGGTGACAATGGGAGCTGGGGGTCAAGGAGAGAATCCTGTTGGCAGCAGGACAGACTTCACTGGTGCAAATAGCAGGGAAGCAGAAGGTGAAGTCACCAGGTTTCCCCCAAGCCTTGACCAGCACCTCTGGGGAGAATTCAGGCCTCTGTGATATGGTCCAAGGTGTCTGCCATGGCCATCACGGAGCCCATGGGACACATTCTGAGGAATGCTGATGGGCTCTCACCCAGCGTGCTTAAGCCCTGGGCAGCTGGAGAGAGCCCCAGATCTGAATTCCATTTCTGCTGCTTTTGCAGCTTTTGTCAGCTGTGGCTTCCTGATCTGTAAAATGGGAACCACATTTTTGTTACCTGCCTCACAGCGAGCTGTGAGGATCAGACAGTCTTCACTGAGGGTGCTTTGTAGCCCTGAGGAAATTCTGTACGTCCCATTTTAGCAATGGCACCTTCTTTCATCAGCTGTCAGTAGTGCTATGTGAAGGCTGATTGAACATCACTATCTCCATTTTACAGACAAAGACACTGAGGCCCAAAGTAGTGAAATCTCTTCCTCTAGATCACCCCCTGAATCTCTGAGGCAGGCCTCCAGCCCAGATCTTTGGGCCTGTGCCCAGTCTTCTTTTTGCTAGCTCACATGCTCCAGTAATTCCAGCATCTGTGATTTCATTAGGGTTATGTTTTCCCTTCACTGACATAAATTTCAAGCTGTCTGTGACTTAATAGATGGTTTTTGTAAATTGCATTAGCAGTGGCATCCCCTGGGCCTGCCCTTCTGGCTGGCTCCTTGCCCAAGGGGCGAGGCCTCCTCTCAGGTAGCAGACCCAGGCTCACACCCACTGGGGTGTGCTAGAACTTGGCTTCTAGCATTGGCAAGTCTGAAGTCCCTTCCATCCCACAGCCAGGCGTTGGAATTGGATCAGGCCACCTTCCCCTGCTGTCTCTAACGTGATTATGATATCATAATCAATTTTATAAGTTATGTGGTGGGAAAGGAAGATGTCTGTAGTGAAACGGATTGGCAAGACCGAAGGAAGAGGGCTCAGAGTCAGAATACGGGGCCCCTCAAAGGTCAGTACTGGGAAGGACCTTCTGGATAAGGAGGCCCGACATCTCTTACAGAGGAGAAAACTGAGGCCCAGAGTCAGGCCAGAGTCACATGGTACAGAAAGTGAGGACCTGAACCCAGGGCTCCTGGCCCCAAAGCCTTGGTCACAGCATCTCATTTTAGCAGTCAGGCAGTATTTATTAAGTGCTGTGTGCCAGTCAGCATGCTAATGAAGCAAGTAAGAGGCAGCCCCTACCTGAGGTGGGGGAGAGAGTCTGGAGAGTCAAGATGGACCCCTCGGCTGGCCTGGCCACTCTCCTTCAAATGGAGATTCTGGGAGGATGGGCCACCAGGGAGAAAGGCTGCTGTGCTCTGTTGAAGGGGGAGGAGAGCAGAGGGGCAGAGCTCCTAGGCACAGACCCCACATTCAGCCACTTGACTTGTTCAGTTCCTGATAAGACCTGAACACGCCCTCCTGTCTCTCCTTCTCTGTCCTGCAGACGATGACTTTGGGTCCTGGCCAGGAGTGACCCATGTGACTTTTACAAAAACAATTGTTTTAATTTTAATTTTTAATATTTCATTATGCTTTCCCTTGTAGTTCTGTGACAGATGATAAACCCCAAAGAGTGATGTCTTCATATAGACACTCGCTCCTACCTGGGCAGCTACTTGCATGTCTTATCTGTGTTACAGAAGGTTGATTGAATCAAGGTTGCCATAACCAGATCAGCAGAGCACGGTTACTGCCGGCCATCTGCTAGGACAGCGGAGCCACCCCCGAACAGCTCCTGAATCATTTGTCCTAATGACATTAGCCAGACTGGCATGCACCCTCTCCTTCCTCCAATGTCGTAGCTAGAGGGCTGCCTTGGAGGCCAGTGAGCCCAACTGCCTCATGTGGGGAAAGAGGAAACTGAGGCACAGAGAAGGGAGGCTGAAGCCACACAGCCTCCCTTGGAGGTGGTGAGGATTGCTCAGAACTCCCATTTCTGCAGGCTTCTGAGGACTTCCCCACAGCCCCCTGCTGAGATAGGCAGGGGAAGCCACACCAGACAGTGGTTCTCTGCAAAGAGGGGATCTGGATCTAGGCGAGCATCTGGGTTCCAGTCCCTGCTTGGCTATTTATCACCTTCAAGGAGGGGAGGAGCATCTGGTGGAGAGTCCCGCTTAGCCCCTGAGCCCCCTCCCAGCTCTCAGTGGGCTCACCTCGGCCTGCTGGGGTTACGCCCCCTGGGTTGTGAATAAGTCACCCATGGAACAACTTCCTTCCCAGCTCACTCAGCATTGCTTCTGTGCCTTTCAGTTGTGCTGGGGTTTTCGGTATATATGGTTTATCTCCCTGCTAAATTGTGAGCTCCCTAGGGCAGAAACCAAGGGAAACATTTAAATATGAAAAGCCCTTACAGTCTGCCTTGTGACCTTATTCCACCAAAGTCACCAGTGATCTCTTAGTCTCTAAATCCAATGGTTTTTCCTCAGTCCTCAGCCTCCTCTGCAGCCTTTACCTCTGTGGGCCTCTCTCTTGGTTCTCGAGCCCTGACTCTCTCCCTGTTCTCCTCCTCCCTCTCTGACCACTCCTTCTCTGTCTCCTTTTGGGGGATCTTCCTCCAGATCTCAACCTTTAACTGCAGGTGTTCCTCAGGGCTGTCCTCTTTTCTTATTTCACTCAGTGATGCCATAAGCTCCCATGGATTTAATCACCACCTCTGTGCTGATGGTTCTCAAATCTACCTTTCCTGCCCCAACCTCTGCTGACCTCTGATGTCTATCTGCCTTTCAGATAGCTCACCCCGGATGTCCTACAGACACGTCTAAGATGGAACTCATGATCTTTCTCCCCAAACTCTTCCCCCTTTCTGACTTCCCAGCAAAACCATCCGCCCAGTCCCTCAGTCCTCCTGGCTCCTCTGTCTCTCATGCCCCCCACATCACTGTTGCCAAGGCCAGTCGATTTCACCTTTGCAGCTTCTCTTCAGTAGAGCCCTTCTCTCTTCTGAGGCTGCCCTTACCCTGGTACATCCCCCCACACCTGGACCATTGCTGTAGCCAGAGGAGGGGTGCGGCTGGGGCTGCTTGCCTCCACTGCCTGCCTGCCCACTCACTCCAGGCTCTTTCCTGAAGCACAGGTCCAATTAGGCTGCCTCCCTACTCATTAAACTCCCCAGGCTCCCTAGCACCTTTGGAATCAAATACAAAATCTTTTGCTTGTCATTCAAAGCCCTTCAGACGTCCTCCCTCCTCCCTCTGTGGCCTTCTTACACCTTGTTCCAGACAAGTACTCTCTGATCTGGTGACGCTGGCCACCTGGTGGTTCTTGGAAGCAGACACTCTCAGCTCTGGACATTTTCTCTGCTAGGCCCCCAGGCTCCCAACACTCTCCCTCCTCCACTCCACTTGCTGGCTTCTCTGGCTCCCCTTAAGTCCCAGCTAAAATCCCGCCTTCTGCACAAAAGCCTTTCCCGGTCCCACTTCAATTCCTATTTTTCCTGTATGTGACTTGCTGGCATGTTCTTTCCCTCAGGTCTCAAGCTCTTTGAGGTCAGGGACTCTCTTTTGCCTCTTTTTGTAACCCCAGCATTGGCACAGTGCCTGGCACATAGTACGTGTTTAATAAATGCTTATTGACTGACTGACTAGTAAGGGTCAGAGGTGAAATTTGAGCCCAGGTCCTCGGACTCTAAAACTGGTAGCTTTTATACTGTGTTGAGGTGGCCTTTCCTCACTGCTTGGGTCACCTTGGGCAGAGCCTCAGCTTACACACTTCAGCCTCTTACTCCTTTGGGGAATCATCCTAATGCTTGCCATTCTCTACACCTACAATTCCCAGTTTTTCAGGAAGCCCTAAGAAGGGCTCAGAGGCCACTTCTGTCTGGGGGTCCAGGTGACCAGCACTCACTATTGCTTTACTTGTCTTTCCTCAACTATGAAATGAAGAACTTGATCCAGAGGCCCCCAGACCTTCCTGCTGCTTCAGAAGGATTGGGAATTAGGTGTCTGGAGTTCAAATCCTGCCTTAGTTACCCTCCACATGACTCAGTCCCCCTGGATCTGGAGGTCTTACCTGGAGGGCCCATGAACTTCAAAATCAGATGCCATCATGTGTTCCCTTTGCAATCTTATGTCTTGTCTGCATTTAAAAGCATTTCTGAGAAGGGCCCACAGGCCTCACCAGATTGCCCAAGGGATCCAAGGCTCCAGAGAGATACAGAATGCAGCAGGCCAGTTGAACTCAGAAGGCCTGCCAGGCCTAAAGCTGTGCTTCTGTGACTGCCCTAAGCCCAGAAGGAACTTCTCAGACTGCTTCTTTCTGCCCAGATGACCTTGGGGCAGTCTGTGAGCCAGCAGGAGTCAGGTACCTCCATAATATGAAGGAGCCAACTGATTACCCTGAGCTCCCCAGGATCCTGTGGGCCGACTTAGTGAAAGTTTCACAAAGAGAAAGTGGAGTCAACTTGGAAGTCTCATTGATTATGGCCTCCTGAGATAGAACCAACTGCAGCCACTGTCAATTTTTAATTAGACCCTTAAATTGCAGAGAGGTTTTATTAGACGTTAATGACAGCTGGTGAGGAGCTAAGTCTTACCCTCCTGGGGAGCCGGTACTCATGCCATATAGCAGATTGACCCTCTTCAGACTCTGGGCCCGGGAGCCCTGACCTTTCCTCCTTCTTGTACTGCCAAGGGCAAGAGCCCACGGTGACTGTATGCATCAAACCAGAGGGAATTATGTCTGACGGGGTGAGTGCAGACTAAAGTGTGTAAACCCAGAGCCTTGGGGTGCCTAATGACCAGGCTGTGCCATTAGGAGGCCCCTCCCAGAGGCCTGGCCCCTTCAAGCAGGTCAATGACTTTTCATTACACTTAGCTCACTTTGGAGCAGGTCAGCACTCTGGGCAAGGGACTGCCCGGCTGTGCCTCCAGCCCAGGATTATTCATTCATACAATGGAATCCTGCAGTCTCAAAAATGTGTTGTTGTACCTTCAGATCTATGTGGCCCCCTCATCTGGGTGTTCAGCAGTTCCTACAATAGCTTCATAACTAGTCACTTCACCTTGGTTTCCTCATCTATAAAATGACCTGAGAAGACTTGCATTCCTGACCTCTTGTGAAAGCTCTTGGTTGTCTACACACGCTTAATCTGTGAACTGAAGAGTATCATCTGAGATATCCAACATCTCTTACCATCCCATCTATTTTTTTCTGAGATGTTTAATATTTTTCCCAGTTCCATGTAAAAATGATTTTTAACTTTTCTTTTTAATTTTGAGTTCTAAATTCAGTCCCTCCCCTCTTATTGAGAAGGCAAGCAATTTGTTATAGGTTATACATGTGTGGTCACACAAAACCTACTTCCATATTATGTTGTGAAAGAAAACACAGCCCCCCCCCCAAAAAAAAACCAAGAAGAAAAATAAAGAATGCAGAAAAATGTATACTTCTATCTGCATTAAGACTCCATCAGTTCTTTCTCAGGGGATGGATAGCATTTTTCATCATAAATCCTTCAGAATTGTCTTGGATCATTAAGAATAGTTATGTCATTCACAGTTGATTATCATACAGTATTGTCATCTTGCAATATTGTTCTCCTGGTTCTGCTCACTTCATTTTGCATCAGTTCATATCAATCTTCCTGGGTTTTTCTGAAAGCATCCTGCTCCTTATTTCTTATAGCACAATAGTATTCCATCATAATCATTTATGACAACTTGTTTAACCATTCCCCAAATGTTGGGCCTCCCCTAAATTTCTTTTTTAATGTGCTATTTTCTTCAGTCAGGTTGTTGACTCTCATTTCATAATTTTCTTGCATTGTTCTCATTTCTCTTCCCAATTTTACTTCCACTTCCCTTATTTGGATTTCAAAATCCTTTTTAAGCTCCTCTATGGCCTGTAACCAGCTTATATTTTTCTTGGAAGCTTTTGGTGCAGGAGTTCTGACTTTGCTATCTTCCTCCTGTTCCATGCTTTGATTCTTTTTGTCCCCAAAATAGGAGCCTAATGTCAGATTGCTCTTCTTCCTTTGCTTCCTTTGCTTGCTCATGTTTCCACTCAATTACTTGACTTTTGAGCTTTTTGCCACAGTAGAACTCTGCTACCAGAAAAGGGAGCTTTGTCTCAGTTGCTGGGGTTTTTGAAGCTACTGGATCTATTAGTTGGGTGCCCTCTCTGAAGCCTCCACACACTCTGGCAAACTGGCTGTGCATCCCAGGACCTCCACCCTAGATAGCAATCCAGATCCAAGCAGGTTAAAGCAAGAGTGATTACCCCTTAGACTGGTCGCTTGGTCCCCCTACAATCTGCAGGCCAGGAGCTCTGAAGCAGCCACACGGTGGCGCCTGATGGCCACCGAGCCTCAGAAGCTTCTCCCTCCAGGGGGTAAAGGCTGGACCGCACTCCCGAATTACCAGATCCCAAAGTCCACACTGCACTGATCTCTCACTTTGTCCTTAGCATTTATGGGTTGATAATAATGGAAACTGCCACAGCTGCTGGTGATCTCACCAAGGCTAAAACCTCGGGCTCATGCAGGGCTGGGCTTGGCTCCCAGAGTGCCCTGCTGACCCCTTCCTGCCAGTCTGCCGGGCTGTCTTCAGTGGGAAGTGAGCTTTTCTCTGTCATTTTGTGGGTTCTGTAGCTCCAAAGTTTGTTTAGAATCATTTTTTATATGAATTAGAGATGGTGGGAGTGGGAGCCATGTGGAAGTCTTGTTTCTATTCCTCCATCTTTCCCTCCCCTAAATTTCTAATTCATTGCCACCACAAAAAGAACTGCCATAAATATTTTTATACATATATAGGTCCTTTAAAAAAATCTCTTTAAGATATGGACCTAATTGTGATATTTCTGGGTCAAAGCGTATGGACAATTTTATAAATTTGGACATAGTTCCAAATTTCTCTCCAAAATGGTTAGATCAGTTCACAACTCCACCAATAGTGCATTAGTGTCTCTGTTTTCCTATATCCCCTCTAACAATAATAATTTTCCTTTTTTATCATGATAGCCAATCTGATAGGTGTGATATGGTACCCTAGAATTGTTTTAATTTGCATTTCTCTAATCAATTGTGATTTAGAGCATTTTTTTCATATCACTATAGATAGCTTTGATTATTTTGTCTGAAAGCTGCCAGTTCACGTCGTTTGACAATTTATCACCTGGGGAATGGGTTGTATTCTTATGAATTTGACACCTTTATCAGAACAACTTGCCATAAACATTTTTTCACATTTCTGATTACTGTGTATTTCCCTCCGTCCTATTTTCCCTGTCATTTATCCTTCTTTCTCCTTTTACCCTGTCCCTTGTCAAAAGTGTTTTGCTTCTGATTACTGCCTCCCCAGTCTGCCTTCCCATTCTATCACCCTTCTCACCCCCCCTTCTCTTATCTACTTCATTTCCTACTTTCCTATAGGGTAAGAGAAATTTCTATACTCCCTCTTTGAGCCAATTCTTATGAGAGTAAGGTTCAAGTGCTTCCCCCCCACCTCCTGACCATCTTCCCCTCCACTGTAAAAGCTCTTTTGTGCCTCTTTTATGTGAGATAATTTACCCCATTCTCCCTCTCACAGTCCTATTTAGAAGGCTGCCTTTTGCCTTCCTGAAGCTGTAGAGTCCAGGCACCCAACCTTAGGAACTGCTTTTTCTACCCCTCTCTGTTCTCTCCTATTCATCCAGCAAGCATTTATTAAGACCCCAGGTGCTGAGACACACAGAAAAAAAGTGGAAATCTTGCCTTCAAGAAGCTCGTACTCTATTGGGAGAAATGACAAATATTGCAGAAAAGTAAATCCAGAAGACATGCCAGGAAGGGGGCGGGGGCTCCAGCAGCTGGGGATGAGCTAGGAAGTGGTACCTGAGATGAGGAGATGGGGGGAATGTTGAGGATGATCAAGCAAAGAGAGATCATAAGGGAACTGGTGAAACAAGGGGAAAAGAGAATAACTGTGATTAGAAGGGGACAGACAGAGATCAGCACTGAGCAAAAGCTGTTGGATCAGGTGAGGCAATGAGGAATGCCTGGGGCTGGATTCCGAGAACCTTTCCCAAAGGCTCCTCTGCTTCCGTCATATTCCTGCTAAGCCTTTAAGAAGAGGCAGTGTCTTAAGATGACTTAAGCCCCTTCTAGCTCTCTGTCCTATGGGGCAGGATCCCCTCATCCTTCACGGCCTCCTTCTCATAGCTGTCTTTGACTCCACCCGCCCACACCGGCCCCATCCTCTCTGAGCTCCTCCTGCATTGGGCCTCTGCAGTTCACACAGCCCCCATTTCCCACTGGTGGTTTCATGCACATTAGGGTCATGGGTATGAGAGCTGGGAGGGCCCTTACAGATGCCCTGGCCAAACCCAGAAGGAATCTGAGCCACAGAATGGGGGAAGACCTGCTCAAGGTTGCGCAGCTAATCAGGGAGAAGGCTGGGGTTCTCTGGCCCCAAACCATCAGTCTCTGGTTGCCCTGAGTGCTGCCTTGTTTCACCTCAGTCAGATTATAAGCCCTTGAGAGAAGAGTGGTCTTGCATCATTTCATCCCCAGGCCCTAGAAGGCTCCTAAATGCTCAAGAAATACTGGTAGATTCATTGGTGACTTTAAAACCAGAAAAGATTCACAACTGTCATGCGGTAGGACCATGGACAGCAATCATCACGTGTGGTCACCTGCCAAGGCTGGCCTCCCTGGGCAGAGCCCCAGGGAGATGTGGAGACTCAGTCCTGATCTTCCAACAGCCTCCCCTCACCCTCAGGGTCAGGAGGGGGAAGGGCTGTCAGCTGCTTCCTCTGAGCACTGGGTTTGCTCCTCTGCGATCACCTGTGATAGTTGTCTGGGCTTGGACTAGTCCCAGCACCCAGCCCAGTGCTTGGTACCCAGTGATTAATAATAGTAATAATAATAATAATAATAATAATAATGGCGCTTATATAACTCTTTAAGGTTCACAAAGCATGTTACAGATCCTGCCTCATTTAATCCTCACCATAATCCTGAGGGAGGTGTTGTTATTACCCATTGTATAGATGAGTACACTGAGGGTGGGGGCAGGTAAGTGACTTGCTCAGAGTCATACATACACAGAGTACGTGCCTGAGGCCGACCTTGATCTTGTCTTCCTCTAATCATCACTGGGCACTGCCATAGCTGCCTCATAAGCATTCCAGGTGGGTTGGCTGAGTGAATGAGTATCTGCCTTTCACAGTCACTGACTTCAGCCTTTGTGTTAACCTTCTTTTGGCAGTTCTGTATATAGGTCACGTCCCTTGGTCCACTTGGATAATGGCGAGTACTGGTCCAACCGAGCAGCAGCATATAAAGGAAAGTCCCATCGAGGCAACTTTGAGAACAGCATGGACAAGATCTATAGGAACTTGTACAGGAAAGCCTGTGGCTCCAGCACCCAGGAAAGCTTCTAACAACACCCGCCACACACTGTGCTTGTCATGCCTGCTTCCCAATGAAATCTGTTACTAGAACCACTTTCTGTGTCTGCTTTCTGCCAGCGGATGATGGTCTTCTCGCTCCGAGGGCCCCAGGTCAGAGCAGGCGTCTAGAGGAAGAGGTGGGAGGGGAGGCCAAGGCTGAGCTGGGGGGGTTGTGCCTCCCTCCTGTCTGACCTCCTGGGCAGAGGCCACGGGCTCTGCAAACAGTCCCTGGACTCTACCCTTGTTACTGTCAGGAAAAGTCCTCCAGGTAAGATGTAATGTGTGTACCCCAGGTCCATGGGCACATCCATGGGCTGCACCCTCTGCCAGTGCTGATGCCATCTCTCGCGGTCAAGGACAAACTCACGGGGCTGGAGACATCCTCCTCATGTGTTGGGCACCTGGTGATTCCCTGGTCATTCTGGGAGAACCAGTTTCCCCCTCTTGTCCCAAGCTCTCCCTGTGTCTGGCATATACCACCTCCTGTGCTTTGGTGTCTGGGGTCCTGGCCCCAGTGGGAGGCTTGGGAGAGTCTGACTGGAGAAGCACAGACCAGCCACTCTCCCCATCTCTATCACTCCTGCCTGTCTCTGTGTAACTATTGGCAGGTCAAGTTTGCTCACCTGTCCAGTAGAGATGGACCAGGTGATCCCCCCCGGGAGGCTGCGTTCACACCCAGTGTGTCCCATTCCCAATTTACCAGGCAGGATTCGACTGGGTCAGCTGTGGGGGGCTAGAGCATCCCCTTTGTACCCCCAGAGCTGAGGACCAACCCGAGTCCTGGGAGTGGGGAGCCCCTCTCTCAGTGACTCAGCACAGAGGGGCACCCCCACTTGTCCTGCCCTGACATCTGTGAGTCCTGAGCCAGAGGACAGATGGACGGATTCTCATCCTTGGCTTGGTCCTTGCTGTAGCCCAGGAAACAACCATATGCGTAACAGATCCTCTCCATGTCACTGGTAGGAAGATAGAGTCAAAGCTGAAAAGGATCCCAGAAGCTTTGTGGTCCTGAAAATCGACTCTCAGTGTCCCCTTAAAGACCTGCAATGAGGTGAATTCTTATCATCCACCAACACAGCAACAATTACTTGTGGAAGTGCTAATGGTTAGGCAGCTTTTCCTCATATGGATGGTAGGTGGCACCATAGTGCATAGAGGGCTTACCCTGGAGTCACAAGGACCCGAGTTCAAATGTGGCCACAGACCCTCAGTAGCAGTGTGACCCTGGGTAAGTCACTTAACCCTGGTTGTCTCAGTCTTCTCATCTGCAAAATGAGCTGGAGAAGGAAATGACAAACCACTCCAGTATCTTTGCCAAGAAAATCCCAAATGGGATCACCAAGAGTCATACAATACCAATTGGCCCCCCAATTCCTTATATCTTGTCTTTTGGCACCTGCTTATTTACATTGCTTCTATAACAGTCCATCAACTACCTGAAGAAGCAGTCGTGTCCTCTTAAATCTTCTTTTCTCCAGACTAGATATCACTGTTTCTTTCAACAAATTCTCATATGGCAGTCAGCCCTCCATTACTCAAATCAGCATCAGCTGCAGGTCATGTCATCATTTCCCCTGATGCCACGGTCTTCTGCGAAAACGAAGGATAAACGCAACAAAATCTTTTTGTCAGTTTCCTTCCTGAGATAACATGCCCAGAACAGAACACAGCACTCTAAATGTTGTGTAATCAAGACAGGCTACAGCAGCTCTCACCTCCATCCATATGGAAACTGCACAGAAGCCTGGAATCATGTAAGCTTTTGGGGTGCCTTATCACCCTGCTGACTGGCTCTTGGAGCTTTCAGTTCACTTGGCTCAGACCTTTTCCACAACCATTTCTGTCTAGCCATGTTTCTCTCATACAGTTGATTTCTTGGTCCCCATCTTTACATTTATTCCCACTAAAGTTCACTTTATTAAACTCTGACAGGTCAGGGTCTTTTTGGATTTGGCTCAGTCATCCATCATGTTTTCTATCCATCCTTGTTTCCTGTATTCTGCCAGTTTGTTAAGCATGACATCTCTGCCACTCAAATAAAAATATTGAATAGCACAGACAAAATTACAGATGTGTGAGACAATCCACTGGAGGCATAGCTCTGACCATTACTGACTCTTGGGCCCTGACATTAAGCTATTTCTAAATCCACTTATCCTCATTGGTCACTTTCCTTTCCATCTCGTCCACAAAGATACTTCAGACAGGCATGCTTGGGCTGAAACACAAGTACTTCCTATGTTTTGGGATTGCATTGATCCGCTAATCTGCGAGCGTGGTCCCAGTCTGATGCATTTTGTTTTGATGTGTGATTCACATGGCCATAAACAGCCCCCTTGCCATAGTACCTCCCCATCAAGCCACCTAATATAGCAATAGGGACTCATAGCTCATGTACTTTCTGTTCTCAGAACTGACCACTTCTTAGCAGAAAAGAGGGAAGTGTGTTTTAACCTCATTCCTCTGTAAGCAGCATTGGCCATTGTATTTAATCTGATCTCTTTTGTCTTTTAAAGCAGTCATCATCGATACTGTTGCCACCATTTTGTTTATTGTTTTGGGGGTTCCACTTTATTTTGTCTAAGTTCCTACGAGTCTTCAAAGCTGAACGAGTGTCTCTAAGTCCTTCATATTTGTGATTCCTTCTGGCAAAGTACCTTTTCACTATATTCACAAATCATGATTTGTTGGGTGTCCTTCAGTCATTGGGCACATAATCTGCTTCCAGCTTTTTGCTGCTACAGAAACTGTCATGAGTCATTTGGTAGATATGAGACCTATCTTTCTGTTTTTTACTTCCTTGGGTTATAAACCCAGTTTACAAGATCAAAAGATATGAACAGTTAAGTAACTTTTCTCACATAATTCCTAGTTGTTTTCAGAATGGTTGGACCAATTCATAGCTCCATCAACAATGTTACTGTGTCCCTTCAATGTTGACTATTTCCATCTTTTACCATTTTGTCTAATGGGAAATTGTTTAAATTACATTTCTCATAATAATCTGGAGCATTTTTTCATAATAAATTTTGCTTTTCTTCTTTTGAAAACTTTAGAGCCTTTAACCACTTGTATATTGGGGGATGAATTTCTAGTCTTACATATTTGTGTTAATTCAATATAGATTTTGGATATCAGACATGAGAATTATTTGATGCAAAGCCCCCCCCATTCTGTAGTTTTTCTTCTTATTCTAGGTACATTGATGTTGTTTGTGCTTTAGCTTTTTAATTTTAATCTGTTTTATCCTTTATACTCGCCTCTGCATCTTGTTGATTCCTTCCCATCCATAGTTTTATATATGTGTGTGTGTGGTGTGTGTATGTGTGTGTGTGTGTGTGTATATATATATATATATATATATATATATAATGTGTTTATTATATATTCCTTCTATCTAGTGCAATCAGGCCTAGACACAGCTCTGTAGGACTTGGGGAGCAGGCCCATGGAAAGTTACCTAAGTCAATGAAAGCTCCCTCACATTACAATCAGAGTATTTGCTCACTCTTGGCTCTTCATGTGGTTGAATTCAGACTTCAAAAACCATGACTTTGCTGTAAACCCCTGCCCCTGTTCAGGTGGGGAGGTCCATTCTGGATGGAGAGCTATTATAGTCTGAGGATGGGACTAATGCTTGAGATCCCTAAAGAGAAAAGATTATTTTTTTCCACATATAAAAATAAAGGTACAATGTTTCCATGTTAAGCTGTTTGAATTGAAGAACTTAGTATCACAATGGCCAGAGCTAGCAGGGACCTTAGTGACCATGGATCAGCTAGTCACAAAATCTCAGCCTTTGAAAGGATTTCAGAGACCATAGAGCCCAACCCAGACCTGTACAAAAATCTTCTCGACATCTGTTTAGTCAGCCTGAAAAGCAGGAAAGAGAGGGGGCTGGGGATAATCTTCCAGAGCTGATGTCACCATTGTAGAGAAAAGAAACAGGACAGAGGGGGAGACTTTGGGGGACATCCATAGTTAGGGGGAGTGTTGTAGGTGATGATGCAGCAAATGAAAACCAGGGGCAGCATTAGGACAGGTAGGAGGAGAGCCAGGCCATGGAAGCGTAGACAGGAGACAATTCCTTCTGTCCAGTGCAAATTCAGCCTCTGTTCTTTTTGGCTATGCACAAAGCAGGATGTGTGTGTGTGTGTGTGTGTGTGTCTGTCTGTGTCTGTGTGTATGTGTGTGTGTCTGTCTGCGTCTCTGTGTGTGTCTGTCTGTCTGCTGTGTGTGTCTGTCTGCGTCTCTGTGTGTATGTGTGTGTCTGTCTGTTTGTATGCATCTCTGTGTCTGTCTGTCTGTCTGCTTCTCTGTGTGTGTGTGTTTGTCTGCGTCTCTGTGTGTGTCTGTCTGCGTCTGTTCTTATGTGTGTGTGTCTGTATGCATCTCTGTGTGTGTCTGTCTGTATGCATCTCTGTGTGTCTGTCTGTCTGCTTCTCTGTGTGTGTGTGTCTGTCTGCATCTCTGTGTGTGTCTGTCTGTGTCTGTGTGTATGTGTGTGTGTGTGTGCCCTTGCTCACGCCACCAAAATGGGTGGATTCCCCCTCCTCCTCTAGTTCTGAAAGGATCCAGCCTCCTCCACTCAAGGAATAATGGATGAAATTAGCTGAGGCTTTGTTTAGAGGGAGAGTGATAGGGACTCCTTTCAGTTCTGTTTTTGTTGTGTTTTAATGAACACTGGCATCAGGGAAGTTTAATCCAGATTCTATTTTTCCCTTGTTGGTGGGTGGATGTGTAGTATCCTTCCCAGTGCCCAGGAGATTTCAATGCTTTTCCTTAATTCTGAATCCCACACATTTAGGCTGCTTCGATTCTGAGCCGTGTGGCTGGTGGAAGGGAATGGATTGGGGTCAGAATTCTAGTGGTTTGCTCATAGAACAGGGAATATCTGGAAGGACTTTTAAGAACAGGAAACTTAGATGCTGAAAGTACCTCAGAGGCACCTCACCCAAGCCATACCTGAATCACAGTCCCCTCTAACTGCACTGCCAACAAGTCTCACTCATGCCACTGGGCGACCTCCATCAACAAGGAGCTCCCTCCTAAGGAAGCTTGCCTAACTTTGTTGATGCTCCAGAGGCATGGGGGGGGGGGGGCAGGAGACAGCTTTCTATAGAGAACACCCCTGTCCTGGAGTGTGTGGGCGGGGATGAGCCCTGAGGAGGCAGCTTCTGAATGCCCAGCAGAGATCATGGTGACAGCAGGACCCCGTTTCCCGCGGGTGTTCCCCAGGCTCTGCCTCCTCGGCTGTTTGCCCACATTTCAGCCATACTGTCTCAAGCTTCATTTGTCTCCCACTCCATCCTTCAGATAACGCTGCCACTCAGCACCCATCTGGGACCCATATTGTTTCTTCCCGTTGAAGGATGGGAACCATCTTTTCATGACAAGCAGAGCTTGCGCTCCAAAGCCATGCACACATTCCTGTTTTTATTATGAAACACCTCCCTCTTCCCCAGGAAACACATATGTGTCTTGTATATTTCAAGATGTTCCTTCCTCACTGTGTGGGCAGGGATGAATTTGGAAATAGCTTTGCCCCCCCCAGCTGGGCACCTGCTCCCCCAATATTTGGGGAAGGGGCACTGCAGAGTGCGGGCACCCCTGCCCATAGAGCCCTGGGCAGTGATTGAGAGCAGGGAAAGGAAGTGGGAATAAGCCTCTAATAAGTGCCTACCATGTGCCAAGCACCGTGACAACCCTGGGAAATTGGGTGCTATTATTATCCCCATTTTATAGATTAGGAAACCGAGGCAAAAAGAGATTAAGACTTGCCCAGAGTCATATAAGGTATATAAGGCCAAATTTGAACTCAGGTCTTCCTGACTCTAGGGCTCAGTTTTTATCCACTGTGGCACCACCTAGATGGGAAGGACCTACTGTAACCCCGTTATTATCAGGTGAACTGCCAATCCAGAACTCTAATCCAGGCCTACTGATTTCAAACCCAGTGTCCCTCTCCTCTCCTCTGCTCTCTTCTCCTCTCCTCTGCTCTCCTCTCCTCTCCTCTGCTCTCCTCTCCTCTCCTCTCCCTCCCTCCTCTCTCCTCCCCTCTCCTCCCCTCCCCTCCTCTCTCTCTCTCTCTCTCTCTCTCTCTCTC
>NW_027185852.1:27117186-27134696 GCF_028583685.1 Petaurus breviceps papuanus
TCAGGTAATTCTGGAAAGGGAGGGAGGAAGCTAGTTTTCTCTTACTTCTGTTCTCGGCCTTCACTCAGGTTGCTGAAGTTATTGGAACTGACTGGGAAGGAACAAGGTGGGGGAGGGCAGTATACTTACCCAATGCTAATTGCTTTGGAAGAAGATGCACCAAGTCTCCTTCCATTGACTTAATCTCACTAGGACATTACATAGGGTTAATTGATCAGACTTACGTGGTTTAGTCTTTCTCTGCCACTGAGAGTAGCATATTCTGTTATATTCCTGTACTCCACTTTGTTTCTAATATAATAGCTGTGAACTTTGTACTTGGGTCATTGTTACCATATATCTTGATGTATATGGGACCTTTCTGCCTTTGACTTCCTTGGCACACACACACATGTGCATACATATATACATACATGCATGCATCACACACACACACACCATATATAGGATCTCTGGGTCAAAGAATAGGGACATTTTAGTTATTACCTTGGCATGATTCCAAATTACTTCCAAAGTGATTGGAACAATTCGCAGCTCCACTAACAGTGTATGAGTGTGCTTGACTTTCAAAAGCCTCTCCAAGATTAAGAATCTTTTGTCATCTTTGCTAAGCTGATGTGTACAAGATAAAACCTCAGAGACAGAGCTTCTGTTAAGTGCTTAATATATGCTAAGTGCTGGCTAAACAAGTATAGGTAAAAAAAAAAGTGGCTAGGTGGCACAGTGAATAGAGCACCAACCCTGGAGTCAGGAGGACCGGAGTTCAAATCCAGCCTGAGACACTTAACACAAAAAACTAGCTGTGTGTCCTTGGGCAAGTTACTTAACCCCAATTGCCCTGCCTTACCCCCTCCAAAAAAGCAAAAAAAAAAAAGGTAGAGGCTAGCAAGTCAGTTCCAGCCCTCAAGGAACCTACATTCTGATGGAGTAAGGCAATACATAAAGGGGAGATAGAAAACAGGAGAGATGATTGTGTAGGTGTATACCATAGAGTTAGCCAGAGGATGGTGTGGAGACCTGAGCCCCAGAAAGGTAAGACAAGAACTCAGTTATCAGAGTCAGGGAACCGGGGGACAAAGTCCAAGTAACAGGTGGGGAGGAGGTGGAAATCATCATGGTGTTTGTGGAAGAGGCATGGGGTAGAGCAGGCTGGGAAGAGTTTTTTTTAATTTGCCTTTCTCTTATAATTAGTGGGTCAAAGCATTTTTATATAGTTGTTAGCAACTTTTAAGTCTTCAATTAAGAAATATTTGTACCTACCCTTTGACAATTACTTATCCCTTGGGGAATGGTTTTTGGTGCTTTATATTTGTCTTAGTTCCCTATTTATCTTGGATATGAGACCCTTATCAGAGATATATTATGCAAATATTTTTTTTCCTTTTGAATACTTGCTTTCCTTCTTATCCTAAGTTGTGTTTATTTTTTTTCCTTTGTGCAAACACTTTTCTATTTCTATTTCATTCATTTCTTCTATTTTATCTTTTGTGGTTTCCTCTGTAGTTTGTTTGGTTAAGTCTCCTGTAACTGTATTTGTGACATGATATCTGATTTTGTTCCCCTCTGATTTTTTTTTTTGCTTTTTTTGGAGGGAGGAAGGCAGGTCAATTGGGGTTAAGTGACTTGCCCAAGGTCACATGGCTGGTTTTGTGTTAAGTGTCTGAGGTCAGATTTGAACTCAGGTCCTCCTAACTGCAGGTCTGGTGCTCTATTCACTGTGCCCCCTAGTCACCCCCATGTGTCCCTCTAATTTTTATGGGAAGCATTTCCATTTTGCCTTCTTTGTAGCGTTTGGTGTAAGAGGCAGCTCTAAATCTGATTTCTGCCCAGCACCTTTCCAGTTTCCTCAGCGTTCTTCCCAGGGCTGTGCCAGAAATGTCTAACAGCCACCTGTCCAAAACACGTAACACACTTTGAAGCTGAATCTTCATTATCGATTCCCTTCTTGATCAGCTCCTTGAGGGTGGTGACTGTTTTTCACCTTTCTTTGTACTCCCCATGTTTAGCACAATGCCTGACACATAGTAGGCATTTAATAAATGCTTATGGACTGACGGATTGACTTTGTTATCCCAAGGCTTAGCACAGTGCCTGGCATACAGTTGACTGTTGATGAGTGCTTGTTAATGTGACTTTTTTTTTCTTTTTTTTTTAAGCAATCGGGGTTAAGTAACTTGCTCAAGGCTACATGGCCAGTTATTTCTGGGTGTGTTGCTGAGTGTCTGAGGCCGGGATTCGATCTCCAGGTCGTCCCAACACTGGAGCCCGTGCTCTTACTCGCTGAGCCACCTGACCACCCTTAAGCAATTGGGGTTAAGTAACTTGCTCAAGGTTACACGGCCAGGTGTTTCTGGGTGGGTGCTAAGTGTCAGAGCCCGGGGTTCGATCTCCAGGTCTTCTCAACACTGGAGCCGGTGCTCTTACTTGCTGTGCTACCTGGCCGCCCCAAATGTGACTTATAAAGTACTTTAAAGTTTGAAAACTCCTTAACATAGATTATATTATATATATAATATATAATTTTATATAATCTTAATGATTAATAATATATCATGTATATATGAGTAAATTAAAGGTAGAGGATTACTATATGCTTGCAATTCCTCACATACAACCTCCCATCTCCTGCCTCTGTCTTTGCACTGGCTTTCCCCCTACCTAGAGGCTCTCCCTCCTCATTTGTGCCTCTTGGAATCTCAGATGCTCTGGCCTTTCCTCCCCCCCCCCCCCACAACTGTTAGCACTCTTACTTATTTATCTGCTCATGTATTGAAGACCCCTAGTATAGTATAAGCTCCTAATTAATCTGCATTCAATGTAATCTCAGAAACCAATCAATCAATAAACATTTATTAAGCACCAGATGTTTACTGTGTGTCAGGCAGTAGCTAAGTGCTGAGGATATAAAGATAAAAATTCAACAGATCCTGCCCTCAAGGAGTTTCCATTCTTAAAGTGGAGACAAGATAGAAAGTATGTGCAAGATACATAAAGAGTTAATGAGACAAAATCCAGTAGGAAACAGTCATAGCATCTGGGAGACTGGCAAAGGCCCCTTCGAGGAGGTGGGGCTTGAGCTGAGTCTTGAAGGGAAACAGGAAATAATCATCTACAAAGAATGAGATCCGCCAATCTCAGCAGATGTAGCAATGCTTTGGCAGCTCACTTATCCTTAGCTCATTGTGTAAACTCGCCTGTGCAAGCCACATCACCTCCCTTGGACTCAGTTTCCCCTTTTGTAAAATGAGAGGGTTGGATTAGATGTTCTCTAATGATCCTTCTAGTTCAGATGTTTAAAACTCTTAAGTTTCCTCCCCTTCCCACCTCTTCCCAAGTGGTCCTGCCTCCTGCCAGAGTTCACCTGAAATGAATGGTTGCAGAAGAATGGGGTGATAAGTACAAGCCATAGGCCACCAGCAACGGGCCTTTGTGTTGGCTGGCTGCAGACCTCTATGCACCTCCCTACCCACCATCTTTAACTCAGCCTTGACTCACCCACTGAATTCTTGCTTGGGCTCTCAACTCAGTTCTATCTCTCCTCTCATATATACCTCCCCATCTTCCAGAGTATGAGCTCCCCAAAAGGAGGGGCTTATGAGCCAGTGGTGCAGGGGAATGTCTCTGGAGGTATTGGGTAAGCCCACTGCCCCCTCACATAGATATCTCTCTGCCTGAGATTGTCCTTGATTGTTTGTCCTTAACCCCTTATAGCAAATCCCTCAAGGCCTCTTCTGTCTTCAGGAGGCCCAAGGACTTAACCTAAGGAAAAGTTTTCTGTGAGTTGGCCAACCATGGGATGGGCTGCCTCAACTGTCACAGGACGTTTCCAAGAAGTTGCTAAACCGCCCTTTGTCCTGGAAGTTATGGAGGATTCTTGCCTGGAGAGAATGGACTAGCTGCTCTCTGGGGATCCAGCCATCTCTTAGAGTCTAGGAGTCCACCATTCAATGATCCTAAGAAAATGCCAGTGGAGGTAGTTGGAGTAGTTCTGTAAGTGAATTAGAAGGGATCATTGTGGAGTGGCAGAATGGGAAAAGTCATTTATGAAGCTCCTACTATGTGCAGAGCCCTAAGCTCCCACTGGGTAGACAAAGATGACAGTTGCAAATCCAGCCCCAGACACTAGCTGAATGACCCTGAGCAAGTCATTTAACACCAATTGCCTCAGGGAAATGACAAATTATACAGTCCCTGACCTCATAGGGTTTAAATTCTTATAGGGACACGAGTAAGTATGATGCAAAGCTGAGGGTGAATGGAGAAATGGAGAAGAGTGAAGAACATTGAGGCATTTGAAGAAGGGGGTTAACGTTTATCAGAGGCAGCAGGTGAGGCTACCTGGAGACAGTGGCCCCTGGCTGGGCTTTGAAGGATGGAATCAACTTCAACCAATACAGATGGGCATGGGAGAGAAGAGGAATTCTTTCTAAGAGTGGGGAACACTGGGAATGCAGGCCCAGGGAAGGGATGGGACAGGGTGAGAGTGAGGGACCAAGAGTCTTCCAGACCAGAGTGGAAGAATGTAGAGGGTATGGAGGGGGCAGAAGGGAAGATGGAGAGGTAAGGTTGCTTACCTTAGACTAGGACAGGGAGTGTGTATTTTAACCCTTAAGAGTAGGGAACCAAAGAAGGTTTTGAAATACCAGAATGGCATATTTGCAGCAGGGCTTCAGCAAGGCAAAGCTGTTGGGGCCCCAGGAAGGGATGAAGGCAGGGATTTTGAAAGGGAAAGTGAGCAGGGAGTGAGACATCAAACCTCACTCAGCTGACGAGTGTCTTCCCAGCTCCTGCCTCCTCCTGGCTCCCTTGCAGCCCCTAGGGAGCTCCCGGGCACTCAGGAGATTATGGGGAAGTACCTGCTGGAAGGAGGAGAGAAGCAGGCATCTTCCCTGACCCAGATCCAAGACACTGTCTCAGGTCAGAATGCCGGGAAGTTTGGAAGAGCAGAAATACTGCCAGACAAAGGGGTCTGGTCAGACCTTCCCACTGATTTACTCTGTCATCCTCAGGAAGTCCCTTTTCCCCTTGGAGATTCAGCTTCCGAATCTGTGAAGGGAGCATGTAATCTTACTCCCTACCTCACAAGGCCGTTGTGGGCAAAGTGCTTCGTAGACCTTAGCTGGCTGTACAGATGAGGAGACATCAGAGGGGTGACTTTGCCGAGGTCACACTGCTAATGGGTATCAGAGCCAGGAGGATATGGATAAAGCTTCAAGCTCCAAGTCTAGTATCGTGTGCATTGAGCTGTTCGGCAGCTACCAGTCAGCCGAGATGAAGGCGGGGAGGTGGGAGATTGACCGTTCAGTACCGACTGACTTGCCATGCTCCATGAGGGCCACAGCTCGTGTTCAGGGGGCTTCCTTCATGAAATCCAATGCTGGCCTTTCAGCCAGTTTGATATGACTTGGTTTACGCCTCCCAAATGGATGTGGGGCCACAGCAGCCACTTAGGCAAAGTAGCCCCAGAGGAAGATGTTGATAGCCAGTAGGAAGATGGCATTGATGTTGCAAACTTGCCTCCATAGTGGGGTCTCCTCAATGCTTGTCAGTTTCCTTTCCATTGCGGCCTTCTCTGCAGGACTCAGGATAGGTGTGGGGGTCAGAGAAAACCCACAGAACCAGAAATAAAACTTCTGCCAACAGGACTGGGTGGGGCCTGGGAAGGAGAGAATAAGCAGAGCTGGGCAAGAGGGACACCTTGTTTCATGGCCCCAGGCTGAGCCCTGACCATCAGAATCATGTACATTCCCCTAGGACACATTCTACACTTCTTATACATTACTCCCCTCCACACACTCTGAGACGCAAACATACTGGTCCACTAGACACCCTGAATCCACGCTGCTCCATTTCCCTTTTGGTGCCTTTATACTCACTGCACCCCGTGTTTGGAATCAACTTTCTCATAGAATGGGGCAGCCAGGTAGCACAGCAAGTAAGAGCACCGGCTCCAGTGTTGAGAAGACCTGGAGATCGAATCCCGGGCTCAGGCACTTAGCACCCACCCAGAAACACCTGGCCGTGTAACCTTGAGTAAGTTACTTAACCCCAATTGCTTAGGGGCGGCCAGGTGGCTCAGCGAGTAAGAGCACGGGCTCCAGTGTTGGGACGACCTGGAGATCGAATCCCGGGCTCAGACACTCAGTACCACACCCAGAAATAACTGGCTGTGTAACCTTGAGCAAGTTACTTAACCCCGAGTGCTTTAAAAAAAAAAAACTTTCTCATAGGATCCCTGGTTTCCTTTGAGACCCAACTCAAGCAGAACCTTCCATATGAAGCCTTGGTTTTGTATAAGGTTGACCTAGATGGCCACTGAGGTCCCTTCCAATTCTCAGACTCTCTGATCCTTTGATATAATATCTACCCCGCCCCCCATCACAGCTACTAGTCCCCCACAATGAACTTATCTTCATTCTGTTTGTTATATTGCATATCTATATATCTGTGTCTATATCTATCTGTCTGTCTGTCTATCTACCTATCTCTCTATTTATCTATCTGTCTCCCCCATTAGAATGTAAACCCTTTGAAGGCAAGCACTGTTTCAGTTTGGTCTTTGTATACTCAGTACCTAGCATAACCCAATAAATGCTTATTGATTGCTAGATGAATGGATTCCCGTTAGGGATTTCACCCCATCAAGTCTTGATGATCCAAATGAGATCAGATGACCTCTTTTCTCTTCACTGTGTTGGCTTCTTTTTGCTTGTTGCCCACATTTTGTGCTTTTTGTGTGGAGATGGAATCACAGAAATGAAGGGGGCAGATAAGAGAAATAATGAGGTACTAAAATGTCAAAATGAAATGCAAAAATGTGTCGACAAGTTAGTCTTTTATGAAGTGTGGAGGAATTTTTTTTCTCATGGTATTAAGAGGACAGCTGGCCATTCATTGGCCAAAGATTGGCTACACCTTTGGTGACCTTTAAAAAAGCTGAGTTTGACAGCTCTTTGGGCAGTCAAGACACATGTGAAGCATGGCACATGAAGGTAGTGTGACCCCTGAGCCTCTAAGAGAAGGAGGAAGGGGGAGGATTTCATCAATTTCCTCCCGTCATAGGCCACATATCAGAACTACTTCCCCAGTAAGGGATGCTGCATCTAGAAAAGTATAGAGAGAGTGACAGACACAGAGAGCTGGGAATAGAGCATGACATATGGCAGCAGAGAGGAGAACTGACTTCCAGAGAGGACCAGCCTTGGCAGTAGAGAGTAGAGCTGCAGAAGGAACAGGCTTAAGGAGTCCAGCTGAGGGCTCTGCTCAGCAGAGACACTGTGCTCAGCATGAGATACCGCAAAAGAGAAATGATATTGGGTTCTGCAGTAACAGTTATGCTGGTCACGTGAGTTCCCTCCATATATGCTTCACTACCAATTCACCACTTTTCCCACTGATGCCATATGTATTTGTGTAAGAGTGTGCCCTGAGGCCTGTGGGGGAGTGGTTCATAGACCATGTCTTACTATTTCTCCTCAGTGATTGCTTTTGCTTTGAGATCACTGTGTCTCCTGGCTGATGATTAATGGTGAGCTCACTGGCAGGGGCTTAAGAGTGTGTCCCCACAGTGTGCTCCTGAACTGGAGGGAGCAGCTGTCATCACCCCCTCCACCCAACCTGCCAACTTGTAACTTGAGGAGATAGGCCAGGGGGGTACTACATAGGTACAGACAGATTAGGTTACTGTTATCATTTTTTTCTTGGGTTTTGTTTCCTGTGAACTTGCTCTCTCCAATTCTGTTTCCCATTGCATCTACTTGCTATGTCATGTAGGTATCCAAGTCTTATTCTCTCCGTTTTAAAGGAGAAAACTAAGACTCAGAGATGACAATGACTCGCCTACATCCCGGGGCAGTGAAACAGCAAAGCCAAGCTAGAACCCAGACTTCCTGGCTCCAATTCAATGCCACAAACACTTATTCAGTACCTGCTGTATACAAGGAACTGAGCCAGGTTCTAGGGACACAAACAAACATGAAAAGGACTCCTGCCCTCAAGGGTTTTATATTCTATGGGTGAAACAAAAGCATATAAATCAATACAAAGTAACAGCAAGGGGGAGGAAAAGCCTAACGTTTGGGAGGTTATGGAAGGGTTCTTGTAGAAACTGAAGTTGAACCTTGAATGGAGGGAGCGGGAAACATCTCAAATCTCCTAGTACCAAAGACACCCCGGGAGGCCCTAGGGGCCTGCTTGCTTCTCCTGGGGCCATCTTTGCACAGTGGGGTCTTCCTGCCTCTCCCCGGCCCCAGCTCACCTGGGGATTCCTTCTTTTTAAGGTCACTGTCTTCTGTCTGACTCTCCTGGGCTGTCGAGGTTGGCTCCCTGTCCCTCGGCGGGTGGGTATGATATTGCCCTTCCAGACCGGGTGGGCTGCAGTTCCGGGTCCACCAAGTCAGGGGGATGAGCTGGAGGGAGAGAATCCAGTGGTTCCAGTCAGAGGTCAAAGGAAAAAAAGCGTCCTGGGGGTGGTGGTGGCAGGCTCCCTGCTTAGGTGCCAGAGGCTGGGGAGGAATGGTGACTACAGAGAACCCCAAGCCCCCAGTCAGACTCTTGCCTGGCTCTGACACCGCTGTCACTGACAAGTCCTTAATGAATGCCTTTTCTTCATTCATTCAGTAGCTCTTTCAATCATTCATTCTCAGGCCCCTCCCAGCTCTGACATCCCCCGTTCTAAGCTCCCTCCCAGCCCTGACACTCCCTGTTCTAAGCTCCCTCCCAGTTCTGACATTCTGTCTTTAGGTCCCCACAGCTCTACTTTTCCATGGTCAAAGTTGACAGACCTAGATCTGAAAGGGCCTTTGAGATCATGCAACCCAAGACTCTCATTTTACAAAGAAGGAAACTGAGGCCTGAGAGGCTGAGTCACAGGCATGACCACCACACATATGGCACAGCATGGGGCCAGACACTGGTGCTGTACCATCCAGCCCTGCCCTCTCAGGCTGGAACCTGCCTTCTCCTTAGGGATGGGAGGAGTGCAGAGGCTGACCACGATGATGACGAAGGCTGTGAGGCCACAGAGCAGTAGTGCAAAGTAGAGGTAGTGCACGTCCCTCAGGATGGCTGGCCGGGTGTCCTGCTCCCCACATGAGGGGGCCCTGTAGCAGAACTCCAGGATCATACGGAGGGCACCGACCAGCAGGCCGAAGATGAGGCCCCAGAAGGCTCCCTGCAGAGAAAGGGCAGCAGCCCCAGGCAGGAGCCAGTCACCAAGGAGCCCAGGCAGCTCCCAAAGGGCCAGACCTCCCTGCCACTCTGCCACAATGCCTAGAACCCTGCCAGCAGATCCTGAGCCCAAGGCTAAGCCAGTGTTCTCTAATTCTAGGGCCCAGGCAGCCTCTCTCTGGGAGTCAGGCAGCCTAGAACTGAACATCTCCAGTGACAGGGAGCTCAGTACCTCTCAAGCCTGTTGGACAGATCTTGTTAGAAAATTCTTTCTCATTTGGGGGGAAACCGAGGCCCAGAGAAGGGAAGGGGCCTGTATTTTCATTATGAATTATAGGATTATGGGATCAAAGGGTTGGTGCTAGGAGGAGCCTTTGTGACAAACCTCCTCATTTTACAGGGACCAGAAGGGGAGAGAGTTGCCTGAGGTCTCAGAGTAAGTGGGAAGGCAGAGTTTGATTCAAGCTGGCTGGCTCTGAATCCAGTCCTTTTTCTGAGAGCCATGACGATGATGGTGCTAAGCTCTCTGCCGCACTAGCCCCCAGGTCAGGGGTCTTGCAGCACCTGCGGTGGCTTCCTCCCCTCCCCCAGCACCAGGCACTCACAGGCTCTGTGACCCTATGGCAGAAGATGGCCAGAACAAAGAGGGCGGTGATGGGGGGTGCCAGGTAGCTGGTGACTGACTGGATGTAGTCAAAGAGCTGCCCGCTGTTGGCGTTCTGGATGATGGGAATCCAGACGATGCTGATGACCACCAAGCCCACGATGAACACCCTGTGGGGGAGGGGCCAGAGAAGGCCTCAGGCCAGGACCCAGATGGAGCTGTTGGCATCAGGCCACCTGCAGAGGAGGGCCTGGAGCCAGAAACTTCCCCAACCTCAGAGACCAAGTTATGGAGTAGGCCAAGAAGAGCCTCCACCAGCAAGTCAGGACCCTTGGGTAGGTCCACCTCTACCACTGTCTGGCTGTGTCACCTTGGCTAAGTCTCCATTTCCCTACTCTTAAAATGAGAAATTTAAACCAGGTGATCTCCCAGGTCCCTCCCAGCTCTGCCATTCCCTGTTCTCAGGCCCCTCCCCTCCCAGCCCTGCCATCCCCTGTTCTCAGGCCCCTCCCAGCCCTGGCATCCCCTGCTCTCAGGCCCCTTACTGTTCTAGGCACCCTCCCAGCTCTGCCATGCTGTGTTCCACATTCTACTGATACCTCCCTCGCTCCCAGGTATGACAGTGGGTGTCCTTTAATCATGGGACACACATAGCCAGGCTCACTCAGGAAGGCTGAACTCCCCATCCTGGCTTTTCTGCACCTTTGTCCCCTGTACTGATCTTGTGACTCTGAGTACCAGGATTAGGCCACCTTCCTTCCTACTTTGATGATGTCATCACCCTGACAGGCCAGGCCAGGAATGGATCCAGAGAGTCCTAGACATTTGCTGGACTCTTGTGGCCTTCAGATAAAGTCCTGGCACTTGAGAGCCTAGTCTCTCCATTTCCCTGCTGCTCACCCACATGCCCTTGGCCAAGCTGCCCTCTTCCCCATCTCTAGGCACACCAAGCTCATTCTGGCTTGGATACTTTTGCCCAGGCTGGTCCTTCCCATTCAGAATTTCCTCTTCCTCCTTCCTGATGACCTAAACCCTACCCAGAGAAAGAAGCCTCAGGGCAAGTCTTGGAGATGCTTTGGTGGCTACAGGGTTGGCTCTGGCCTGTGGTCATGCCTCTTGGATGCCAACTTGGAGCGCAGAAATATAGAAGTGGGAGGAACATTAGGGGGCACCTAGTCCAATCCCTTCATTGATAGAGGAGAATCTGAAGAATGGAGAAGGGACCCGATTTGTCCAAGGTCACCCAGGGACAGGGTTTGCAGGACTGGCACCTGCCAACCACAGCAGAGGGACCTGGAGAGGAGGGGTGAGGGCCCCCAACCCATGGATGGGAGGGGGCAGTGTGAGAACCCAGGGAGGCAGCCAGGACCTGCCCACCACCATCAGCTCCCGATCCGTCGCCTTCCTGCGGAAGCGCAGCCAGATGTCAATGGCGAAGAGTGTGCTGCTGCTGTTGAAGATGGAGGTGAGGGAGCTCATGAGGGCCGCCATGATGACAGCAATCATCAGGCCCCGAAGCCCTGTTGGGAGAGAAAAGCACCCTCTGGGATGGCAGGCCCACAGGCACCAGCTGGGGCTGGCTGGGGGCCAAGCAGGCAAGCTGCAAAATTCATCTGAACGTCCCTCTGGCATCCTGGAGGGAGCCACTGAGGCCAGGCTGGGGAATAAGCAGCTACAGGACCCATGGGCTTCATCTCAAGGCCCACAGGTCCCAGCTCAGGGCCAAGCAGAGTCCAGGAGCTCCAGGCTTCACTTTCAGTCCTATTGCCTGGGGGAAAAGAAAACCCTCGGGAACTCATCTCTCTGCCTAGATATGGAGATTAGGAAATGCATAGGTCTGGAGTCAAGAGAAACATAGCTAAGTCTTGGTTTTTCTGCCACAGGCTCCTTCCCCTCTCTGTACTCTAGGGTGGGGAGACCAAGCCCTGCCTTCCTGACCTCACTGGGCTAAATGTACAACATTAAGCTCAAGGACTGAGGTCTAGAGAAGGGAGGGGATTTGCCTGAGGTCACATAGTGACCCAGGTCAGTCAGTCAGTCAGTCAGCAAACATTTAAGTGCCTACTTACTGTGTGCCAGGCACTGTGCTAAGGGTTGGGGATACACAGATAGGCATAAGATAATCAAGGCACCATCCATTCCAGGAGAGGGGTAACTAGGGAGAGTCAGCTGGGATTTTGTCCCAGGGTGGACAATTTAGAAGGTGCTGTCAACACTGAGGGGGAGTGGCTTTTTCTCCATAGTGGCAGTGGCAGAGACCATATCCCTTGCCCATGTTGCCACCAGCTTCATCTACCTGTGCCCTTGCTCCAAAGCTTAGCTCTGCCCCTAGAGACAAGAGCACCCAGCCAGGGATGCAAAGTTTCTTCCCCTGGTATCCCAGGGTGCAATACCTCACCTCTCCCAATGCCTCCCCATCTAATCCCCACCCTCCACTTAGCCCAGCTGCAAAAGTTTCTAGTTGTGGCCTTCCCTCTTGCCTGCCCTTCCTTTGATGCCCCTCCCTAACAAGCTGTCCCCCCAGACCCAAAGGCCAAGTCAAGCCTCACCTACAGGCATGAGCTCCATCACCAATTTGGGGTATGCAATGTTAGAACAGCCCACTCGGGCCCCACAGATGGCCTGGCAGATGTCAGGGTCCACACAGCCAACCACATCTGTAAAATCCAAAGTAGAAGTCAGGACTGAGGGGAGGCTGACCCCCAGGGTCACTGGCACCTGCCTGTGTCCCCAATAGGGTGGCCGTCTACCCAGAGAGGATGGTGGAGGTGGGGCAGGGCCAGGCCTATGTTGGGAAGGACAAAGACCTGTGCCTTGGGGTATAGGGAAACCCCCTGCCTCAAAGTCCTTCCTCTCCAGGTCATCCACAGAGCCCCATGCCTAGAAAACTACTCCTTTGGGTTAAGGGATTGACCCTTCGTGAAAATAAGATGGCTCCAGAGGAAATTATATATTAAGCCCTTTTCTGACATTAATGGTTTTGGAAGGATTCTAGAGGCTAAAAAGGTCAGAGCTGAGACCTTTAGAACAGAGAATGTTGAAACTGAGAGGGGTCTTAGACTAAATAATGTCAGAGCTGGGAGAGATCTTAGAACAAAGGTCAGAGCTAGAAGGGACCGGAGAATAGGGAATGTCAGCTGGGGGTAGTGGTCCTTAGAACAGAGAATGTCAGAACTGAGTGGAAGGAATCTTAGAACACAGAACATCAGCAGTAGGAGGGCACTCAGAACCTAGAACCTGAGAATGGGGGGGCAACCTTAGAACATAGAACACATAATGTCTTGAAGCAAGCACACCTGGGAGGGCCTTTATAGATCACTTAATTTTGCAGCTGAGGAAGCTGAGAGTTGAGGCCCCAAGCATGTAGATGACTTGGGCTCACCAGGACCCTTCCCCTGGGGGATTCCTACCCATCCTCCCAATGTCTCCCCTCTGATGGTACTCCCATGATTCCTGTGGACAGCTGCTAACCTTCCTCCAGCCCTGGGTGGTTCTCGTCCCCTGATCTTTTCGGCCTCCTAAACCCTCCCCCTCATACACTAAACTGAGCTCCAGAATGCAGGGACAGGGTCTTATCCAAACTTCATGTCTCCCCCACAGCCCAGAAAAGGGATCTGCACACAGAAGGGGCTTAATCAGTGCTGGATGACCTAGACTGTGACTAGAATCAGGTGTCCAGTCTTCCTGTTCAGGGCTCTCTCCACTCCACCAGGGGAGCGAAGCCAGCAGAGATGGGTGGGGTTAGGACTAAGGGAGAAGCCTAGAACCTGGGACCCCGGCCAGGGAAGGCAGGCACTGGGGCATCTGGGCTTCAGCATTGGGGCCATTGGTAAAGACAGATTTCCACTTGATGTCAGAGAAAAGCAGCCTGCCCATGAGAGCTGTCCTAGGGGGGTGGACTGCCCGGAGAGGTAGTGAGCTCCTCATGCTCAGAGGTCTTTAATCAGAGGCAGGATGGTCTCTCATCAGGGAGGGTATAAATGGGGTTCTTGTTCATCTGTGGGGGAAGGGACTAGAGCCCTGGAAGGACCTGCCAGCTCCAAGTTTCTGCTGCTGCTGCTGCTACATCTCACCTCAATCCCTCCTTGCCCCTGGAGACTAGCAAGGATGGCCATACCTGGGTAGAGGGCCCGGCTGATCATCCCGGGCATGACAATGAAGAACATGGGCAAGATTTTCAAGTAGCCCCCAAACACAGAGCCCCCCTTGGCATGGGATAAGTTCTTGGCTGACAGGGATCTCTGCACAATCACCTGTGGGGAGAGATGGGGAATGGAGGTCATGGGGGGGGGTCAAGGACTGGGCAGCTTTGTGGGGGGAACCAGGGCTGGGGAGGCCCATAGCACAGACTGCAGCCAGCACCAGGAAGCTCATACTCACTCATGCCCGGCCTAGAGCAGCCTGAGCCTTCTTTCTGGGCACAGACTCTGCCCTGACTCAATTCCTCCCAGTTCTCGCCTAAGTGTGAAGGCACAGGGCAGGCATAAGTATCCTCATTGTACAGATGAGGAAACTGAGGCTCAGCCTGGAAGTCACTTAGTTCACAGAACGAGCTGGTGGAAAGCTGGGCTCCTGACTCCAAGCACCTGATACATCTGGGGACAGGGCAGGAGAGCCCTGTGATTTCTTTGGTTTAGGGAGCTCCCAGTGGGGAGACTCCCCCACCAGAACAGGTGGACAGTCGCTCTGAGAGAGCTGTCTGGGGCAGAGGTGGAAGGGCTTGCCCAAAGTCTCATAGCCACTTTGTGCTGCGTGGCCTACAGTGCTGTCTGCCTGGCAGGGACTAGACCCTTAGGTGAGTTGAATTTCCTCTAGGCCAGACTGGCTTCTTCCAGGTCGGCATTCCCATGGGCTCTCCTTTGGGGCCTGCTTGTGCCCCGGCCCCTTTTCTAGGAGCAGTGGGCCTGGCTGGGAGCCCTGCCCGGGACTGTGACAGTTGAGGGCCAAGGTACCTGGTCTGTGCACCAGCACCACGTGGCCAGCACCGTGAGCCCAAAGATGAGGCCGGGCCATGGGATGTCCCCAGTGACAGGGTCTCGGAGCAGGTGGAAGGCATCAGACCGAGGCAAGTGGCAGGTGGTGTTGGGCACGGTGACATTGGCGATGGCCATGCTGTACTTCTCCTGCAGGCCTGGGTACCAGCCGACTTCCTTAAACCCTGCAAAGTCAGAGCATCTGCTCATGGGTGACAGGGCGTCATGGAATGGAATCCCTTCCCATGTCTCCTTTCAGGGCAAGGCAGGGGAGACATATCCTGGGCTCTCTGTAGGGATGCTGAGGAAGCAGGGGACATGGCACCTGTCCTTGGGGAGTGATCAGGCCCACCCTCACCCCCTATCTCTGAACCCACGAGGCCTTACCTAAGAACATGAGGACCAGGGCTCCCCCCACCATGATGAGAGTCTGCAGAGCATCTGTGTAGATCACAGCAGTCAGGCCCCCTAGGTTTAGAGGAGGGCAGGGGTCAGTCCACAACCAAATGGGCTGTCCCAGCTCCCGGGTGTCCAGTGGAGGGTGCTTGACTTGACTTTTCCTTCTCTCTGTGTCTCTCTTCTCTCCTTTCTTCTCTGTTCTTCTCTCTCTCCCTCCCTGCCTTTCTCTGTTTCTCTTTCTCTGTCTCTTTGTTTCTGTCTCTGTCTTTCCACACCTCCTTCTTCCCCCATCCCTCCGCCACTTTCTTTTTCCTTCTCTTCCTCTTGGTCTCTCTGCATTGACTCCTTCTGGGTGTCCATAAATGACTCCAAGGGCCATTACCTGCGATGGTGTAGATGGCTGTCACAACCAGCAGGATGACTGTGGATAGGTAGAGATCCCAGCCCAAGGATGCCTTGATGAACAGGGCTCCAGAGAAGATGTCAGTCTGATGAGATGAGATGGGAGTCACTGTCCTGGGGGAGGGGAGGACCCCATGCCAGGGCCCCCTTCCCAGCTCAGGCCTCCCAGGCTCTCAGAGGGGCCTTGGCTTGCCTGGAAGTGAGGTGAGAAAGGAGGCAAAGAGGAGGAGGAAACAGGTTCTGGGTTCCAGTTCTGGACCAGTCACTGACTTGTTGCTGTATGTCAGTAAATAAATCTGTTCTCTGAGCCTCAGTTTCCTAATCTTTAAAGGAGGGGTCATAATGCCTTCCCTGCCTCCCTCAGGAGTGAAGGCAAAATGAGGTAAATGATGGAAAGGCCTGTGTATGATTACCCTCCTCCCCCCAGAGTGCTTGGCAGTGTGTGCCTCGGGGAAATAGAACCCCAGGGCAGTCTCATGAGCAGGAACATCTACCCACTGAAATTTTGGTGAAGATATACAGGATGAGGGACAGGACAGACATGTACACTTGGATCCTCTGGCCTCCAAATCGCTTCTTCAGGTACTCAGGCATCGTGACGACCCCTGCCGCGATGTAGACGGGGACAAAGATCCAGCCAAGCGCCACCAGCAGCCAGGTTGCCTGGGTAAAGGCAAAGGGCAGGAAAGAATGAAAGCAGAGCTCTCATGTGCTGGACCCTAGACTAGTGAAGTAGGCGGCTACCTGCACAAGATGTGTCAGGCTCTGCTGGTCCAGAAGGTAGGAGTCCTAGCAGCAGGCTTGATTCTGCCACCAACTTTCTGTGTGATCTTAGGGTACCCCCCTACTCTGTGCCTCAGTTTCTCCACTGGTAAAATGGGGGGTTAGACAGTTTCTAAATTTCCTATAGCTCTGACATTCCTGGGACCATGTTCCAAGATCCTATGTTCTAAGTGGATCTAGAGTTTTGGGAGAAATTATTATTTATCTTTTATATTAATAACAAATTACTATTGGGGAGAGCCAGGATTTTTCCCCTTTCTATTTCCTTATTCTCTACTAGGTCAAATCAGTCCCTGAAGACTAGGGCTGATGATGAGATTGGATTGAACATTTCTTCTCAATCCTGTTCAGATGCCACCCAAGTGGGGAAGCCCACTGTGTTCTGCTCAGGCTTGGTTGGGGGTGGGGGGTGAATGGGTAGACCCTATGTCTAAAATTGCCTAAGGCTAGGGGTGGTCTGGGAGTAAGAGTGATGTAATCAGGTCATGTCTTCCACCCCTCATTAGAATAGGCCCACCTTTCATTATAATATTCATTCTTCTCATTAATTGTTAACCAATCAGAGCTGATTGCTGCCTGTTGGGAGCACCTGCTCTTCCAAGGGGCTGCCATGATCCATCTTTGATTCACAAGAGACAGCCAAGTGACCATCCTTTTATTAATTATTCACTAGCCATAATTAATTAAACGATAAATTACCCAGAAATTATGTCTCTCGAACTTTTCATGTATCACAGTTTGCAGTAAGTTACAGAGAGGAAACCAGGTCCAGATAAATGTTTCTATCTCAGTTGAATGTAGAGTGGCTATGCTCATGTTCCTTGGAGATCGGGAGCTCCCAGCCTGGGCTGGTGATTGCTCCCAAGGGCTACTCACATTCCACTCGAAGCCTCCCACAGCCAGGCCCCCGGCTGCCCCTGTCCCAGCCAAGCCGATGAACAAGCCACTGCCCACATTGCTGGACATCAGAGAGGCACCAATCTGAAAGGTACAGGAGAGAGATCAGGGATAGGGGCTGAAGCCTGGGCTTCTGGGTAACTAGATTTGGGAGGTGGGCTCCCTAATGGATGGGGATGAGCGGTCATAGTGTCAAGTTTCTTCATGGGCGTCAGAGAAGTTAGAAGATCTTTAGACAGAGAGAGAGAGAGAGAGAGAGAGAGAGAGAGAGAGAGAGAGAGAGA